>NW_025336088.1:5075632-5106975 GCF_004798865.1 Varanus komodoensis | reverse complement strand
GGAGGGCCCTTCTCCGGGAACCCTCCGTGAAAGAAATTAGGAGGGTAGGTACTTGGAGGAGGGCTTTCTCAGCTGTGGCGCCCAATCTATGGAATGCGCTCCCCAGAGAGGTCTGCCTGGCGCCGTCGTTATTTGTTTTTCGGTGCCAGGCGAAGACCTTTTTATTTAAGTGTCATTTTAATTGTTAACAGTATTTGCTTATTTATCTGGCCAGGGCAACTTCTTTTATATTGTTATTTATTTTATATTGTTAGTTTTATATTGTTATTTTTGTATTATATTTTATGTTGTGAGTCGCCCCAAGGCTTCGGCGAATGGGGCAGCATAGAAATGTTTTAATAAATAATAAATAAATAAAAGCAGCAGCTGGTTCAGATCATGCATGCTCAAAATGTAAGAAAAAATATCTAGAATTGCAGAGGGACCACGACCTGTTGGCCAGATGCTACAGCACTTTGCCACTGGGACCAGCCAGGGCAGGTGAGAAAAGAAGCCTCTGCTATCCCAGGCAGCCCCTCCTCCTGAGTTGGGAGGTGGGCAAGCAAGTGAGCAAGCAGCCAATGGGGAGATGAATGGGTGGCACGGATGTTTGGCTTCAGTGGGTAGTCGGGGGCTTGACCCCCAGGCAGACAGCTTGTGTGGGCAAGCAGGCAGGTGGGAGGTGCACACTACGCCAGGAGCTTAGTACCGGCTGAGGCCAAGGCTGACCCCATCTCTGCAGCTTTCAGTTCCTGCAGCTTTTCTACCTTCTGCATTACCAGCACACATTAATAGATCACAGCTGAAACACAATCTTGATCATACACATCGTTACACTCACTCCACTTCTCCAATTAGTGGGAAGTTCATAGGAAGTAGCCTATCCCCACGTTTGATTTCCTTAGAAAGAGGTGCCTGGAGGCTTGTGGGTGTGTTGCAATATTTTTGCTTAGTTAGAAATGTTCATGTTGGATATAGGAAAACTTCCAACAAGGGAAGCCAGCCTTTTCCAGGCCTGCCTTTTCCACATTCCCAATGCTCTGTACAAAACTTGGAAGGAAATATAGGAAGCATGGGGAATTTCTAATCCATCAGCTCCACACTGAAAGATCAGTTAGGGAGAAATTTGGATTGAGAGAAATGTGAAAGTACCCTTGAGGTTTTTTTTTTTTTTAAAGGCAAATTATGCTTCCGCTGAAGTATAGGAAGTCTTTTGTTTCTTAGTTTCTGTAAGGAGATATATACATAGAGACTGAACACAGGGATGCTTGTCCTGAATACAACAGCTTTGCAGGGTGGCTAGAGAAAGGGGCAGAGCAGACAATGGGCTGCAAATCACACGAAGTAGCAGGCCGCATTCAGTAATTTGCTAACATTTCTATATAGTAATAATAACAAAAAAAAAAAAAAGCAGAAACAGAAGAGAAGAAATGTAACTAGAATGAGAGCAGATGAAGTTTTAAAAAGCAGATCTATCACATGGGTCAAAACTTTATCTGGCCAGGGCGGCTTATTTTATATTGTATGTATTTTATTTTAATGTTTATATTTTTAATTATAATTATTTATCTAATTGTTGTAAGCCGCCCCGAGGCTTCGGCGAATGGGGCGGCATAAAAATGTTTTAATAAATAAAATAAATATCAAGAAGAGACGAGGCTTCTAATCATTAAGACTGCAATCCAATACATGTTTACTTGCGTGCAAGTGCCACTAAATTTAATGCGACATGCTTTTGAGTAGACCTGCTTATGACTGCAGTCATCGACCCCTGTGGAATTCCAGTATTTGCTTCAGGACACCGTGCAATGCACCTGTCCTAGATACAGGTGAGCCTCTGAGCTTGGAGGGCTGCTAGCATCCAATGCATGGGGTGAGCTGCAGCAGCCCTTTCCGCCATGCCATGTGCTTGATCTTGTTGGCCATTTTCGGCCATCTAGATTATGTGCTAGAGCTGGTGATAAGGATCCCCATACGACACCAGTCCTAGCTTCTTCCTCTCCCTGCCCCCTGCACACCCCTCTTCATCCTTTCTGAGGCCCAGCTGTAAGCTGGTCACAATTCTTTCTGGACCACCAGTGATGGAGGTGGTCCTGGGGCTTGGCCTTTGGATGCCAGCTCTGAGTTCACAGGATCTTGAGCTGGAGCTCTGAATAATTTTGTGGCCTCCCAGACCACACTGGGAGACCATAGGTGTGTGCCCTTAGTCAGATAAATTAAAAGATACCAGGTATAACCTTTCAGTTTCTGGTCCATGTCAGGCTTATATTTACATGTGTTTGTTCACACGTCTACACCCTTTAGCTTCTTCATCAGTCTTGAATTTCAAACAATCGTGCACAAATGTGCAGGATCTTCAACATCACTCTTTCATAAAATAAGCATTTGTGTGTGTGTTTTATTCTAAAATTTGCATTTTAATATGTATTTTGATACAGTCTTGAGCTGAGAATTGTCTTGCAGCATTCAGAAAACTGTATTCCAATCTGTGTATTGGAAATGCAAAACAGCTCAGTTTGCTTACATATGTAGACCGAGCAGCATCCTAGAGCATACTAAGCACATGATAATACTAAGCTAGACAAGGTAGAAAGAGGTGGAGAGAATGCTGTGCTCTGCGCTGACATGAGAAAGTACTTTTTTTGTGTATCTGCAAGGAAGGGCTCAGATGATCAAACTCACAATTTACCTATTTAGAGCTCCAGAAGGGCATCCTAGATGCCATTAAATCATTGAAAGGCAGCATATTGCTACATAGCAGGGAGAAATGGAAAGAAGTATGGCAGAGGCAAATAGCTGAAGGCTAAGCAGAGAGAGTAGCTGAAAGAAATCCCTTCAGGGACGAAGGAGAGGAGGGGCTGCAAGCTGATCACAAAAAGAGGAGGCGAGGCAGAGAGCAGGCAGCCAAAGAGTACATTGAACTAACTTTGGCTGCAGGAATCCAATGGTCAGTATTGATTGTTGCCTGTCAAGGTTTTATAACAAGCAGAACCGTCTCAGATTACACCCAGAAAATTACCACCCTGCTATGAAAGAAAGGGGGGAAGAAGAAAAGAGGTTAGCAAACAGTCTCTTTAGAGTGGGTTGGTGGTATTGCAGAACTGTGCGCTTGGGGACCTGGCGAAGCAACGGACTGCCAGGGCTGCAGAATTCCAAGCCCACCTGAAGCAACGCAAGGTCCAGCTGCCACCCATATGTCAGTGTCCCATAGCAGCACCTCATAGGTTTGATGGGTCTGCAGATGAGTTCCCAACTTTCCTGGCCCAGTGTGGAATTATATACGCGACTCTGCCCCAAGGATTCAAATCACAGCGCCCCAGTGGACAACCAGCCTTCCCCTTGAGACACGCAACCCTGCAACCCTGGTGATTCCCACTTTCCTTGGCTAGGGAACCCTGCAGCGAGTGGAGCCTGGCCATGCCTAACCCTCTTGTACAAAGAATAGCAGAAATAAGCAGACTTCTGTCGATACGGGGGGAAAACAGGGCATTTTGCAAATGTTCACCCAACAAAATGCCACTTCCTTGGTCTCAGGAAACAATCATACCTAGCCTAGCTGAGGTCCTAGGACAGGGAAGGGAGACCAGCATCAGACCTCAGACTTGATGTTGCTCTCCATGTCCACTGTTGCCACTGGCTGTGCTTTTGTGCCACCTGGATTATTCCACTATTTGGACGAGTCCTGTGGTGGACTGAGTGGTCTCCAGCAATTTGGTGGACACCGCATTCACCTATCAGCATGAGATCTGGCTCAGCTCTCTGGAATCACCAAGAACCATAGAAACTATTGATGGCTGACCATTAACTTCTGGATCTGTGACCCAGACTGAACCATTGACCCTGGATGTCCAAGGACCCCCAAGAGCAGCTTTGGTTTTTTAGCTGGTCTCAGTTTAACTTTGCGCACCAGTTCCAAAGATAGCTTGGCTGAGCCTCCAGATCCTTTGGCCCTGAAAAGAGATTGTGGTTGCCTCTAAATGTTCTTTGTCCCCTTGCAGGTATGTGCAGGACCACAGAGAGCAGGCATGCCAGGTGCTGTTCCTTTCAGCCACGCTTCTCCATTTGCTGCTGCTGGTGGAATCACAGCCATCTTTATATTCCCCTTGGACCTGTTCTAGCCAAGATACTTCATCAGTGCCATTACAGCCAGCCTGTGGGACACTTTGGCCTCTACAGTGTCCTTCACGTGATAATCCAAGGATTTTGGAGGCCTTGGGTACATGAGAATGTGGAATGTGAAAGGGCTTGGCAAACCCACTGGGCTGCTGTACCCCCCACGAGCACCAGTTAGAGCCCTAGAGAACTATTCCCCTCAACTTTATTACCTACATAACCTCCTTAGGGGTAACAGTATCTTCTTGGTGATGGTAATTTATCCTTGATGATGGCTTACTTTGAGCCCTGCTCTAGAACCCCCTCTGCCAAGGATATCGCTCTACTATTCACCCAACGGGTTTTCCATTTGTATGGTCTGCCAGAAAGCATCATATCTGATCAAGAGCCACACTTCACAGCTCTCGGTTGGCACAAAAGGCATCTCTTGTCAGCCTGATCACCCACAATCGGATGACCAAACTACCCTGGAGCAATACCTTTGCTGCTGTGTGAGCTAGCAGCAGAACAATCGGATAGTCACTGCCAACTGCTGAGTTTGCATATAGTAACACACCATGTTTCTCCACTCAGCAGACTTACCCTTCTCCAATTATAGTTTTCACACCTTCCCTCTCCCTACCACATTAATTCTACTGTAGGTGCCAAGAAAGTCTGGATCCACTAAACCCTCTGGATGGGGGTTTGAAACAGGGAATGAACATGGACTGCCTCTCGCTATCCTGTTCTGAAAGTGGACTGAATATTGCTGCTCTCAATTCTTCCTGGCTTTGACCCTAAACTTCCTGGCCATTCTGCCTCTCTCCTAAAACTCAACTCTGCGCATTTAACAACTGTAACAAATTGTTTTGCCACAAATGTCTTCATCAGCAGTTGAGTTGGTGGAGTCTTGGCTGGATGGCTGCCTTGCAGTTCATACCAAATCACAACAGAGCCGGCAAGAGTTTCTGACTCCTGGTTGTTGAACAATAACTACACTGAACTGTAGCCCAAAGTGCCTGATCCTGCCTAATCTTGGAAGCTAAGCAGGTTGGGCCTGGCAGAAATCTGGATGGGTGACTTAAAATGTTCTGAACGGCCCAGAGAGCTTCGGTTATAGGAGGTATATAGAAATATAATAAAAAAATGAAATAGCCACTGTGCTCAATGAAAGTACTGAAATGAATAATACTGAAACAGGAGTGGATGTTTTGTCTGGGAGAACCATGAAATCCCTTCCATTCTGGTGCTCCAAATGAAATCCTGGGCTTAGAATCCTTTATTTTTAACTGCCGGTCTTCTGCTCCGTTGGGCACCCTGTGTGGAACCAGCTTTTCCCTTCTCTCCCTGTCCCCTCATAGCTAACCATTCTGACTGCTTTGACTTTCCTCTGTATATTAGATAAAGACAGAAAAAAGCCAGCAACTTTCTGTCATCAACCCTGATGGAAAACACCCCTTTGAGTTTGGCCCATTTTATACTTTAAAGTCACTGAAATTCCCATCATCCCCGAAGGACAGAAAGTTTGATTCTATTGCTAAACACATGTACTCGGGCATAAGCACCATTTTTGTTGTAGAAAAAGATCGCTTTTTGAAACATATTAAAATGAGCGTTTGTAATCATGTACCTGCCCAGACAGTTGCCGCAATGGCAAAACATGTTTGTAAAAAGTAAGAAGGAACCTGGTATGCCCATGCCACTGTAGATTCAGTAATTGGTCCTGTTTGCTCCTGCTCCCCCATCATCTTCTCACTTGATGGACCTCATGGACTGTGGAGATCTGGGTTTCAGTCCCAGGTTCATACCTAGCAGCACCACTGGACAGGTAGCGAGATAACACCATCAACCATGAACTTTCCATGAACTGAATGCACATTCTTTTTAAAGTCATCCAAAACTGTGGCCAACCCTACATTTTTTGGAAGTGTAACTCAGTGAAGAAGTCCTTCCTTTTATCTGTCCAGAGTCCCCACCAATCAGCTTCATGGCATAACCTGGTTCCTAAAATTATGGGAAAGGGGGAAAAAAACCTTCTTTATTTTCTCCAAACCACATGCAGTTCCGCACACCTCTATCATGTCTCTCTTTACTTCCCATTTTTTTCTAAGCTAAATCATCTATCTGTTGCAACCCTTCCTCGTAGTGGAATTTCTCAAACTCCTTGCTCACTTTAGTTGCTGTTTTCTGCACTTATCCCAATGTGGTGTGGCACAACTATACACACTATTCCAAGTGGGGATGTGTGGGTAATCTGAGGGTGGGAATCCATTGGATTCCCTGGGCTCCCCCACCAGTCTCCCACCAGTGTGACCAACCCTGAGCATAAGAGGATGTCTCCTTTTATTCTACAACTGCTAAGTGTGTTTGGGAGTCTTTAGTGAGGGAGTTTGCCTTTTGGTAGCCCAGCTAAAAACAGGTTTGTAGTCTGAACTGCCCGTTTTCTCATTATTATGTCTACAGCCTGCACAGGAGGAAAAGGACAATGGGCCTGTTATGTTATCGTATTTCACCAGTCTAGGAGGCTCTGTGAAAATGCCAGTCTCCAGAAACCCATGGAATTTTGGTGAAAGACTTAATGAAGCCTGCTGGCTCCAGGCATCCTGGCCGATTTTCATTGTGTCTCTACCACACTGAAGGTCATGTTTCTGAAGAAAGCAGTTATTATAAACAATAATTCAATAACATTTTAAAGGGCTAGTTGACTGATCATACAATATAGGATGCAGTTTGTCACACCTGACATGGATTTTTAAGAGTATAAGTTGACTGTGCTTAAGGGTGCAATTTCATGCATGTGTAGATGGAAAAAAAGTCCTACAATTCCCAGCATTCCCCAACCAGCATGGCTAGTGTGGCATTGTGTCCAGAGTGTTGGACTAGGGCCCAGGCAGTTGGGATCTTCACTTAGCCAGGAAGTTCACCGAGTGAATTTGGGTCAGTCCCTGGCTCCCAGCCCAACCTACTTCAGAAAGTTGTGATTGTGAGGATAAAAAAAAAGGGGGGGGGGTAGGCTGCTTTTGATTCCTTGAAAGAAAAAGCAAGACAAGCCCATTTCTTTAATATAATAAAAATAATAAATTGTGGGTTTGTTTCCTGTCTAAAAGTGCACAGGATTGTACCCTGAAAGGCTTTTTAGAGCTCAAATGGTATTTGAAAATGGCTATTAATAGCCATTGGTGGCTAGTGGTCATGATGGCTAAATAGTCACCCCAGGATCATATGCAGTATGCCTCCAAAACACCAGTCATGGGAAAACAGCGATTCCCAGAAATTTCTGGTGGGAAATGGGATATTGGTCTAGTGGGATTTCAGTCTGATATAGTAGGGCTCTTCTGCTGTTCCTGAAATGGGGGAAAGGAGCCATCATTTAAGGGTCAAAGGGTTCCAGATGGCACACAGCCTGCCTTGGACCTCCAAGTCACATCATTTCTCCCCATATGCATCAGAAACCCGGCATTTACTTCAGCTGCCATATCTGCATATTGAAGGATATTTCCTGCTTCAATTTCTATAAAACCCCAGCACTGAGTGTATAACATCAGTATGCAGGCAAGCAAAGAAGGGCTATATTGTTTTATATTGTTATTTATTTTATATTGTTATTTTATATTTTATATTGTTATTATTGTTATTTTTTATGTTGTGAGCCGCCCCGAGGCTTCAGCGAATGGGGCAGCATATAAATTTATGTTTTAATAAATAAATAAAATAAATAAATATATGGTTTGATAAGGAAACATTTAGGAAACAGTCAGGAACTTCCTATGCACCAATGGCTTGATGGGTGTTGGAAAAGATGGCGTCTCCTTTGTTCTGCAAATACAGGGTTAAAGAAGAAACTAACATATATGCAGCTGTAAGACTATCTGTTCCTAGATAAGAGAGAACAAGAAGGAACCAGGCCAAGGATGAATGTTTGAGTTGCATCTTGAAAGGGATGGAAGGAGGGAGGAAAATTCCCAGCCTCAGGAAGGGACAGGGTCCAGGAGAAAGCTGTCAGAACAGGATGTAAAGTATAAAAGGCTTTGCTCTAATTGTGCTTTGTGCAGTTGTAATGTGTTCTCTACATGTCTGGCTTTCACTCTATTCTTAATAAATATTGCTGGCCTGATTTTTCCCCATTTGACGTTGTCGGACCTGTTACTTGCAGAATCTCTCATGGGCTTAAAAATTCTACATTGTTCAAGAGGTGCATTATTGGTTAGTTGCCAACGTGCAATCAACTCATGGGCTCCACATCACCAACTCATCTGATTGTGAATGCTGTTGCTGTGATTGGCAGAGGAAATCCTAGATACAGGGGAATCTTGTATAAGCCAGGTCGTTAGCCCCATGAGCCAAGGGCTCCCTCCCTTTGCAAAGAGACTTAAGACTGGTCCAGATGCTGTCCTGGAAGTCCCTTCCCACCCTGTGATTTTGGGACTGGGGCCAAGAGAGAGTTAACTGCTCTTTACTCAAACTGGACAGGCTGGTTTGGCTTGGGTAACCGTATCATTCTTCGCCAAAGCCTCAGTGGGATTCTACTCTCCCCACTCCCTTCAGGAATGTGCCACTGCAGGAACAGCTTTGAGGGAGTTGCAGCACGGCTGAGCATGAGAAAAGATCAGGCCGAGGTCAGGGAATTAAATGGAGCTCCAGAAGCATCTGCAGGAAAGGAGAGCCTCTTTAGAAACTGAATGAGGACACAGGATTTGTTCGGAGTATTAAGGTCATGAACCTCCGCCTACACTCACCTGAATAGATATGTATGCAAATCATGGTTAAAAATTGCTATGGTTGAACAATATAATTGCATTTTATGTGGGGTAGTTCTGGCTTTTGAAATATTTTAACTGCTGATTTCGTTTGGATTGTGTTCTCCCCTGAACGATGTTTTATCCTTTTCATGCAAGCTGCTTTTAGGGGGTGCAGTGGATCAATGGGTAAAGATGCTGAGCTTGTCGGCAGTTCAGCAGTTTGAATCCCCAGTGCCATGTACTGGAATGAGCTCCTGTTACTTGCCCCAGATTCTGCCAACCTAGCAGTAAGAAAACATGCAAATATAAGTAGATAAATAGG
The DNA here is from genome assembly GCF_004798865.1 of Varanus komodoensis. NCBI lineage: Eukaryota > Metazoa > Chordata > Lepidosauria > Squamata > Varanidae > Varanus > Varanus komodoensis. The sequence goes on along the minus strand of NW_025336088.1, from coordinate 5,097,843 downwards.
TACCACTTCAGTGGGAAGGTAACAGCATTCAGTGAGCAAAAGCATCTAGTCATGCTGGCCGCCTGACTATGGAAGCAACTTCAGACGATGCTGGCGTTTTGGATTGAAACGGAGATGAGCACCACCCATAGAGTCAGGCATGGCTAGCATGCATGTGTGAAGAAAACCTTTACCTTTACCTTTACCGGTAAGGCATGTCATGAGTGTAGCCAGCTGGAGCCAGGGCTCAAGACTAGATGGCCCAGGAAACCCCTTCTGACTCGCTCTGTTTCTATGTTCACTTTTGCCTTTACCTTACTGCCTTTAGGTATGGAGAGGGCTTGCTCCAAAAGACTGGCTGAGAGAGCCGTACAATACATTGGTAAAAGGAATAAATATGCCCAGGGAGCTTTGGCCATTGTGCAACATGGAAATGCAACAAACCAATCACAAATAAAATAATGCCACTTGCTGAGCTATTATGCTGAGTTAGAACAACAGTCTATGTAGCCCAGTAGAAAACCCGAGTCAGTAGCTGCGTTTTGGGATTTCATGAAGGGAAGGGGCCTTCTCCAGCCGAGCGATTTGCATCTCTGGGGACTGACCCAGGATCTCATATTTTCAAGGCCCATGTTCTGCCACTGCTGGGGCATTAGTATGGTTTGCAAGACACATTTGGTGAGCTCAGCAGGAAGCATAAGGATGCCCAGAGAGGCCTGGTGGCGTGGCTGGCTGTGGGGCACTCAGGGAGGTGGGCCTTAGGGTTTGTTGCTCTGCAGGGAGTGCAAAACTGCCAGGAAGCGGCCCCTGGAAAGGCAACTAGGATCTGTGGAGACTGCGGACTGGACTCCCGCCTTCTCCTCTCGGAGGGCCTCTCGACCTCAGGGGCTTAACCCACTGATGTTTCTTTTCTGTCCTTCTTGTGGGAGGAAAAGTGTGTCCTTCACACAATCCCCCTCCCCTTTTGGATTTCTCTTCCTTCTTAGATATTCTATTAACCCACAACAAGGTTAGCACTGTGCTGTAGCTGCAGTATAGCAGATCTGGGACAGTAAAAGAGGCTTTTGTTCTGGTTTGACATTTAATAGCTTATTATCCTCACTCTAAAAAAAGCCACAAAATTGTCGGAAATGATGGAGAGGCCCTGAAGGAGGGCAATGCCATAAAAAGACCCCGCAAATGTGCATAAATGAGGGATCATGAGTACATAATAAAGCCTTGTGTATAGGAATCCATAACAATAATAATGCATCCTAGTCAGATATGAGTATTCCTGCCTCTTAAGTTTATTTTTTGCAAAGGAGAAGGCTTTTCTTCTCTGGTAGTACTTAATTTCACTACCTACTCACTGGCTGTTTCGAACTAACATGAGAGAAAGTGATGACTCTCTTCTTACTTTTGCAAGTGACCTCCATTTCTTTCCCAGACGTGGAAAATGGAGAATAATGTTCTTCTGCTTCAGAGGATGACCAGGTTGCTTTTTGCGCTGTACCAAGAGTACTCCTTTGAGTGCTGCCAGAGGAAGCAAATACGTGGGACACCAACCTTCCCTTTAATCCAGAGTGGGTTGGAGTTATAAGGTGAAGGACAAGAATGACCTGAAGCTTCAGTTTGGAGCCCCACACATGAGCATCAATAGTGGGCATGCCAAACACGACCAGAGCATGTTCAGTGCTCCGTTATACATTATTTGACTATTAATTTATAGCACACTGTAAACTGCATTGAAGTGCAGGCGATGGGAAAAAGATGCCCAGTGGGATTTTGCATCTAGGTGAAAATGCCCTACATTTCCCCTCATGTTTGGAATGGAAAATGCTCCCTTTTCTGTTAGAAGATTTACAGTATTTTGTCTGGCTAAAATAGGAGAAGACCATGAGAGCATTATCTGAGGCAGCTCTTTATCTTCCTTTTAAATGGGGCCCACTTGGGCAACAGATATATTAGCCGAGCTGTTCGGAATGTATCTGGGTCTCCTCTAAGGTGAAGCTGGCTGCAATCTGGCAAGGGACTTTGAGCCACCCTGTGCGTCCCACCAGCCATCTCTCAGTCGTCTGTAGCATGTCCTTTTTTTCACCTAATTCCACAAAGGAGCCCGTTTGTGTGCCAGGACAGGTGTGCGTGCTTAAGCTTTTAGCAGGGACTTAAGTAAATGATCAGCTAGGTTTTACCAGTGCCTTGCCTTTCAGCAAAAAGCCACCTAGTGTGAATCACACCTTTTGTTCTGAAGGCAAGAGAGGGGGCAGCAAGATAAGACAAGAGGAGGGGGAGGCGGAAACACACATTCATTGACAGTTCTGCAAAAGAAACACGGCCCCTTCCCGCTGGCTGACCTATGAGAAGAATTTCTGTGTTGGCAAAGGGTTTGGGGCTGGTCCATTCCGGAGGACTTGTATGTCAGCTAGTCTGATGGACAACTCCCACAACAGCAGAAATAAAAGGAGACCGGAGGGAAAGGTGCTCTCACTTCTGCATCTTTAGCACAAACTGTCTTGCCACAAGCCGGTTTCAGACAACCCCTCACCATGAGTTACAGTATGAGGCAATCCTCCTCATCCGTTACTAATAGAGGGTTTGGAGGGGGTCGTCTCTTCAGCGCTCCAAGCATCCATGGTGGATCTGGTGGCCAGGGCATCTCTATCTCTTCCACTCGGTGTGTTGGAGGAGGCCTAGGCTATGGTGGTGGGGTGAGCACTGGCTATGGCGGCAGCTTTGGTGGCGGCTTTGGTGGTGGTCTTGGTGCTAGTGCTGGGGGTGCATTCAGCAGTGCCCTAAATACTGGCGATGGCCTCCTTTCGGGAAATGAAAAGGTAACTATGCAAAATCTGAATGACCGCCTGGCAAGCTACTTGGAAAAGGTGCGGGCCCTGGAGGAAGCCAACACTGAGCTAGAGGTTAAAATCCGAGAGTGGTACCAGAAGCAGGGGCCGAGCCCCACCCGTGACTACAGCCCATTTCAGAAGACAATTGAGGACCTCAGAGAGCAGGTAGGACTTCAGAGTGGCAAGCGCATTTGGAGAGAGGTGTTAATGTCTCAACGTGTATAGCAGGCTGTAACTGTTGCTGTTCAGAGTGTGATCACTTCATGGTTTGGTCGTCTGTCCGTTTCAGCCAAATCTCTGAAGTGCTGCAACTATAGAAGAGCAATGTAATTGTGCATGGTTATGCTGGGGAAAGAGCTTGGTATGTGCATAGACTGCAGAGAGCCAGTCCAAAAGGAAAAATAACCTGGGCTTGCCGCCTTTTTCTCCTGTTAGAATCCCAATATAATCAACAATTGCATAGTTCAAACCTGAAGCTTTTCCTGGCCTGCAAATATAGGAGTGTAAAACAGGCAAACATTCAATGTAGAAAGAAAGGTGTGAGAACTGCAATGTTGCTCAGTAGCATGTGGACTTTAACTTGACAGGCCTGGGTTCAAAACCTTACTAGGATAACAACCCAGCAGGTATTCTAGGACATTCTCTACTTCAGTGTGTTATCATCTATACAATGGGTATAATTAGCAAGTTTTTTTTTTTTTAGATTGCTTGCATGTTTCTCAAATGTTGTATAATGGAAGAATATATGTCTAACCAGGCCCTGCACTTCAAGCCCCCGCACTTCACTTTAAGAGAAGTATAATAAACAGCCTACTTATTAGTTTGGTATGAAGAAATACAAGGAAGTATATGTCACATTAAAGCTGGAACTCAAAAGGAACTTGATGTATGAGTTGTATGAGAAATAATCAAAACCAGATCTTTACAGTGCAGGCAAACACTGCCAGCCAGGAAGTGATGCACTGGACCATTTACATAATAATATGCAAAATACCAATTAGTGAGCCTTTTTTTCCCCTTTGTACTCTTGTTGTAAATACATTTGCTGAGTGTCCTTTAAGTAGGCTGTCCTGTAAATGTTGGCCTGGTTTTGTTAAGGCCTTTATCTGAAAGCTGAGGTGCAAGGACTTGTATATGTAAACAGCTTTGCTCTGGAATTCTTGCCATTCTGGAGAAGTAATCCCATTTAGTACTTCAACACAGCCCAGTCCAATACAATTGCCTTTCTGGACCTCTGTGGTAGACGAATGCATGCCAAGGATCCTGGGTCCCATCCCTGGCAGGGAGGGCCAGAAAAACTCCTCCCTAGAACCTTGGAGGGTTGCCAGCAGCCAGTGCCTATAATGCTGGCTATAATGCTGATTTGACTCAAAATGTGTTCCTAACTTATCTATCTGATTCCAGTGGGAAACGATGGAGCACAACCCAAGCCCTCATTTATCCTTGGCATCAAGGCTATAACAGTGCATCTATAGCTGGCGTCAGCTATAATGTTTCTCTCATGTTATCAGATCTTACTTATGTTTGGTTGGATATTCTAGCTCTGCAGATTTAGTGAAGCTTTACTTCTGCTGCTGTTTGTCCACTTATATTTTGATCCCCGAGAGCATTTAATGGAACTCAACTGAATAATAAAGATCAAATTGTGGAAATTGATGAACAATAGATATTAACACTGAATGATGCATTTTCAGAGCTTGCCAAGGGGATCTGTAATAACGCAAGATGTTTTTTTCAGTGGGATTAATCTAAATACATGTTTGGAAGTGTTTAAGCAGCTTAGATTTGTGGACTATCCTATTCCCAAGACTCAAGGAGAAAATAAGTGGCCTGGATCCATGCTAATTAACTTGAACTCAGTTCCCAGTGAAATCAACAGAACACGGAGGTCCATTGATCGGAAGGCAGCTCAGCTCATTTAAGTGAAGCTGCAGTGCCATCCCTACTTATTTGGGAGAGAGCCCAGTTGAAATTGGAAGGCATAAGTTAATCTAGAGCGAACCCAGTGGGCTGAATCCAGCTTGGTCACACTATACTCACAGAAATAAGCCAAAAATCAGTGAGACTGGTCCTACTCAGCACAAAGTCAATGAAATCAGTGGGACTCAAATCAAGATTAACTATGAAAAAGGCCTGTAGTGGGCTCATTTCCCTTGGCCCAATAATATCTCGGGTCAAACAGGTTTTATAGGTTTTTAAGCATTGAAAACTGTGTGAACAGTGGAATAAGTGCGCACTCCTGGGAAACAGGGATGATATTTAAAGTCTCTTACACTTCCTGCTTTGAATCTAGGCTTAGTCATGTTTGGAATCACTCAGATGAAATCAATAGGATTTAAGTTAGTCTTTAGCATTATATTTTCCTTTTGTCTCTCTTCAGCCTTGGTGAATAATCTTCATTATCTACTCTGTAGCAAGTCTCCAACAGTTTGTTGAAAAATCACATTGCCTCCCCAAAAGGGAACTTTATCCAGTGCCAAACCTTTGCTACAACCGGAAAAGTTGTATTGTTTAGCCCCTTTCTCCATGCTCTTTCGATCCTTTGCTATCCAGGGTGACAAGATGATCATGTGCTCCAGTTTACAGAGGATATCTTAGGAGTGTTGTCGGAGAACAGTCCTTTATTTGATTTGGAAGTGTCCTCTATTTGAAGGCTAGACAGCAGTCTGGTCACAGCCCTGTGACAGGGCTCCTGGTCAAGTTCTGCCTCCTTCTATGAGAGGTGTATTTTATTTAAATTTTAACAATTATTTCTATGTTTGCACCTATACATACAAATTAGTGTATGCAAAAGTTATGTAAATCTGTGCCCTCTTTCATCCTCTCTTTTGGTGATAGATTTCCCCTGAATCCTTTTAACACTGAGGCTGGTCTTTTATACCAAAATATTATACATTTTAAAAATCTGTTGATATATTTATTTCAAAAATCTATAAACTTATAAACAGGGTGTGTATCGTTTTATTTTTGCAGTGCTGTGTCATGTGTACCACATTGGCTATATACTGGATTCTTAAACCATCTCAATCAATCTTTTCCTCCCTCATCATCAACTCAACCAGAGGCTTCAGGCAGCTAAAATGTACTTGGAACCTGGGTGTCACAGTTCAGAGCTCAGCAATACCTCTGTGTTGGCTCCATTCTGGTATATGAAAAACTGTGGTTTAGCTAGCTATTATTTAAAAAGGAAAATGAAGACCAACCTCCAACCCTTGCAAACCATTGGATGTTGAGTAAACTAACTAAGCCCTAATCTCCTCTCTCTGTGTGTACAGCCATAATTTATTTTGCCTTGACAGAGCCATCAGCACACAATACTGGCTTGTTTGCAAAGGAAACGCACCCATCCCTAAAGGTACAACAAGCCACAAGAAAGCAAATAGTTATTGTAAGGAAATTTGTACCAGCCTTGGAGTTCATGACCGCCACCCCCCAAGCAGGCTTGCCAGTTTTGATTGTCCAAATACTGAGTCCCTGAGCAGGGCGTTGAAGGAAACTGTCAGGCTAAAGCAGAATCAGGACGGAATTTGGCATGTCTTTGGCATGTCACCTCAGCAAAACCTGCTAGGCTGTGGGTGAAAAGCCCAGTAGAATCTTAGAACTCCTAGGGTGTTGTAGGGTTTGTTGTACGGTTCATGGTGGGTTGTAAACCACCCATATTTGGATGACCAATCCCATTATAAATGAAAGGAAGCAGGGAGCAACATGGAAGGCAAGAACAGTCGCAGCAACAGCCTTGCTTATCTTGGGGAGCTGACCCATTTCATTGCCTGTGACAATTCCCCCAAAGGGCCCAAGCAGCACATTGGAGGGGCTGCCACTGGTTGGCCATCATTTCTTTTCAAAAAGTTGGCAGCTCAAACGTGTCCACTTTTCTTGCCTTTGCTTTTTTTTAAATAGACTTGCAAAAATGTAGAGGTATGTACCACTACAGGTCCAAATTAAGGATCTTCACATTGGCAATGTCCTGGGGAATACCTTCTGCCAAAAAGCTACAGGTACCAATGCTGGACCTTGACCCAGAGAAGCTCGACCTCTCCCCCTCCCCCGCTTTCCTCTGACAGCTGTCAAAAAGTCTGACAGGTTGAAGCAAACCCACAAGTGATGTTTGCTCAGGAAAGGGGATAATTGTGTCCCCCCCCCCCCCCCCCACACAGACACACTTTGCAGATAGATCCTTAAGGGTTGAGTTTCTTCCTGTAGAACCAATTGCCCCCACTTTTCTACCCATTCCTAAGCCTCTAAGTGCTTAAGAAGGTGGAAAAGCACGGCTTATCCCCAATTTGCTGTCATTTCATTTTGACAGCTGTCAAAGGTAGAGATTGTTGTTTTTTGAAAGTAGGGATTAAGGAAGGAGGGTGAAGGGTAGCTTAGAGGGGAAGTATATAGATTGCAAATGTATACCATTCATACCATTTTTATGATGTGATGTGAATCATGATTAGCTTAAACCCCATTGAATGCAGTAGGTCTCTCTAAGAGTGGCTAGATCTGGATCAAATCCAGTATAGGCTGCTGTTACAGGCAAAGATGAAGAGGTGAGCCAATGATCCGAAGATTTGTGTGAGCCAGCCTGATATGCAGTGAGAACATTCAGAAGACAATCTTTTGCCTTTCTATATCTGTCCCCTTCTAGGAAGCTTCCTCCCTCCCAGTTGGTTAAAACAAACAGGTGTGATATGTAGGAAAGCAAATAACCCCTCATGGTCTCTCCTCTTGCAGATCCTTACAGCAGCCATTGAAAACAATAAAATTGTCCTGCAGATTGACAATGCCAGGCTGGCTGCTGATGACTTCAAAAGCAAGTGAGTAGACTTTCCCTTGGCAGAAGGTCAAAAAAGATTCATATATATATATATAAAACCATCATCAAACTGTGTGTGTGTCCTACAAAAGGGATTCAGGAATGTGGTAGCATTATATATTTATTTATGATATTTATATCTTGCTTTTTTCGGGCAAGGAACCTAAGGCAGTGTACATAATCCTCATCCTCTTCTCCGTCTTTTATCTCACAACAAACCTGAGAGTTAGGTTAGGTTACGACTCTGTTGCAGGCCCAAAATCATCCAGTGAGCTTCATGCCTAAGCAGGGACTGGAACCCAAATCTCCCAAGTCCCAGCTGAACCGGCTGACCATTGTACCACACAGACTACCACTCTCTTGCCTCCAGATATTTTTACCTTGCTGGCTCGTCTCACTCCAGCTCGGTTATTTATTTATTTAGCAAGCTTCTATGCCGCCCCATTCGCCGAAGGTTAAAAGCATTGTCCGGATTTCTCCATTTGGAAATGTGTCAGTTGCCATTGCACAAGATTGCAGAGCATGGCTACATGCCAGCGAGGGTGCGGGGGGAGGGGTCTACTGAGAAGAACCCCGAGGAGGTGCTTCTCCTCTTCATCCTTGCAGCCTGCTTGGTCACCCACTTCTTGCTGGGGCCTGGCCCACAGCGGTGTCAAGGAGGACGAGCAAAGATGCCTGCCCCAGCTCGCTCCTTGGTCTCTGCCTGCCAAGCAAGAAAGCAATAGCCATGATGAGCAAGAGCAGGAGGGACGAAAGTGGCTGGTGCCAGCGGCTCTGAGAAGGTAGATTCCCTCACTGAGGGAGGGCCCTGCTGAGGCAGTCTTGCCCCAGGGCTCTCAAAGACCTGGCGCTGCCACCAACATGCAGGCAATGCATCTCAATCTGGGAAACTGTCCTCTAGCCAAAGCGCACATTCTTACTCTGGGGAGCTCATCAGTGATTTTGCCTAAGGAAGAGAGTGTACTGAACCACCAGATTCAAGCCATTTCTGATCATTTGCTGGTGCGAAATTCTTTTAAAAGGTTTGAGACTGAGCAGGCCCTGCGCATGAGTGTTGAGGCTGACATCAATGGCCTGCGCAGAGTCCTGGATGAGCTGACTCTGTCTAGGACTGACCTGGAGCTGCAGATTGAAGGGCTGAAGGAGGAACTGGCCTTCCTTAAGAAGAACCATGAGGAGGTAAAGAAAGATAATGTTCAGAGAACTGGATTCATTGAAGACCCATTGAAATCAGTGGGACATGGGCTAGCTATGCCTCACTTACACTCCATTGCTTTCAATGGGTTCCCTTGAAGTATGAGTAAACCTGGATTCAAGTACAGGTCTAAAGCTGTATTTATCCAAAATGACCTGAAAGACCTCGGAAGTTTCAGGTTGTCAGATGTTAGAAGGATAAAAGGGACTGCTTCTTATGCAAGAGCACATTGCTATACAGTGGCATTTAGGACACCCAGTGAAATAAACAGCAAGAAATGGTGCCTTTCCTTGAAATTACTTCTAAAGCTTAAAGCTTAACTCACGTGTTCCAATTACTGTTAGCAATACTAACAATTACAAATGTATTAATGTATTATAAAGGTTGGGCAACCAGCAGCCTTCTAGATCTCATTCCATTCCAGCTCGCATCAGGTCAAGCCATCACGGCCAACAAATCGAATTTACAGTAGTCAACATCTGCCTACTACCACTTCCCATCTTGGGCTACCACTTCCCATCTTGTGTAGTGCAAGGCACTATCTGAGAGGATCAAATACAATCTGGAGAATAATTTTGGCTGCTCCATCTGTGTCCACCACCATCTTACATTCCTCAAAGCCATCCCACCCCGTGGGCCACACATTCAATACATTCTTCACTTCCCGTTCATCCAGCTTTCAAGCTGAAACAGAAGGGCAGGTAGCAAAGGCACGGCAGTGTGAGAGCAGGGCGGCTGCTTTTCCTCTCTCCTTCGGTCACCGTTACGGTGGTCCGTGACACACTGGGTGTGCCAGGCTGTGGAACCGATGGGAGACCGATGTTGCTATGTGCCTCTTCTGCAGCTCCCACTGCCACTGGGGAGGGGACGGGAAGGGAAGGGAAGGGAAGGGAAGGGAAGGGAAGGGAAGGGAAGGGAAGGGGGAGTGTGTCTGGGAGCAATTATTGATGGCTTAGAGAACACACCAGGCAGAAGCTAGACAAGACCGTTGCTGCTGCTGCTCTTATTATCACATCACATTACATCTTTATCCTGCCTTTCCCCCCTCTTGCAAGGAACCGGAGGCAATTTAAACAGTCCTCTTCCACTTTTTTTTGTCCTCACATCAGCAGCCCTCTGAGATAGGTCAGGGTGAAAGTGAGCAGCTCACCCAAAAGTACCCAGTGAGCTTCATGGCCAAGCGAGGACTGGAGTCTGGGTCCTCCGTCCAGCAATGGCCATGCTACACTGGCCGTCAGACAAGAGGAGAGCAGCAACAGGAGACAATCAGAAACAACTCAGTGTAGCACAAATAGCTGACAGGGGATGAGAGACGGCTTTGGTGGATGGGCAGAAAGGAGGAATATAGCTGAAAGCCGGCAGTTTGGCTTGGAAAACATTGTCCAAGATCTTCCCGATTTTGCAGGAATCCTCAGGTAATTTCTTAGTTAATACAAGATCAGCTTTGGATAGCTTGCCTCTATATAGATAAAAGATAAATGCTGTGGATGGTTGCTATATATGTAACTATCCCATCCCTTGTCTGTTTTACAGGAAATGAGTGCCCTCTCTGGGCAACTGAGTGGCAAAGTGAGCGTTGAAATTGACTCTGCTCCAGGCATTGATCTGACCAAGATCCTGGCCGATATGCGAGATCAGTATGAACTGCTGGCCGAGAAGAACAGGCGGGATGCTGAAGCTTGGTATACCAGCAAGGTGAGAGAAAGGAACGGGTGGATTTTGAGAAACAAACAGTACAGTAGGAGAAAACTGGGTGTCCACTCACTCATATCATTCACAAGGAGCATACTTCCTGTTTACAGATGTCTTCTCTCTCTCTCTCTCTCTCTCTCTCTCTCTCTCTCTCTCTCTCTCTCTTCCAAATTACAGTCTGAAGAACTCAGCCGGGAAGTTGCTGTCAGCACCGAACAGCTCCAGACCAGCAAGACTGAGATCACAGAGCTGAGACGTACGGTCCAGAACTTGGAGATCGAACTGCAGTCTCAACTCTCCATGGTACATGGATTAAGCATGGATCAGTTAGATATCTGAGTGCTGGAATGAGTAACTGAAGGGGATTTGAGCTCTGTGTGTACGTGTGTGCATGCGTGCACACATGTGTGAAACAGCCAACCTGTCTCATGCAGAAACTGTATGCCTTCACATGCACAAATGCACACACACACTCTCCTTTTGGCTCCTCATAATCTGAGAAAGCTGGAAACACTGGAATACATTAATTTCTAAATGATTTATCTACAAATACAGGCTTGTTCTGAATTTGTTCACTGATGCTGCATTTAGGACCAGGCTAGAGAAGGGTGAGAAATTAATTTCATTCACATTTTAATGCACTTACCAACTTTGCACTTTCCCCATTTACACACAAAGCAGACTGCAGTTATACAGCAATATTTTCACTATTCAAAAGCAGTTTGTAAAATTAACAGTGTACACACAAATATGCACACATTACAGAAACCTGTGCATAAAATCTGTACACTATGGAATAATGCACACAAAAGTGCTTCATTTTAGAGGCTTGCAAAATATTTGGAAATGTTCAGACAAAAACATGTCTATATTTTGCAAAATGTACCAAAATTCATGTAGACTTATAAAAATATAAACCAGTGTAAAAAATATAATGGAACAAAATTAACACCAAACAATGAGAAACTGCATACACTTGAGCTGGACTAATTTGTCATAGCTAGGCAAGGCAACTTTTCAGATTCCTAAGAAACCAGCCTACTTATACATTGATAACCTATCCCATTTCGAAGGCTTGGGATATGTTCATGTTTTTTTAAAAGTGTGGAAAAGTTCTAGTTAAGATACACTTGTATATACCTGGAAATGTTTAGAGCTTTCCTGGCTCTAAAAAAAGCAGTGGAATGGCTGCAAAACACCAGAGAGTCTCTGGAGAGAGTTGTGTAAAGTAGCCACAAACTTCTGTGAGGGAACTCATGAGTCAACAGTAAATGCCTCCTGTAGAACAGTTCTAGGTCTGGATCAAGTGATGTCAATATGCCCCTTTTACTCCAAATATGTTTTCCCTACTCCTACTCCTCATTACTCATTTCTAGCTTTCTTTGAGGATGACACCTGTGCTTTGGTCACAGGCTTCAAAGCTCCTTTCTCAGCCAAGCCCTTCTCTTCTCAGAAAGCTGCCCTGGAAGGCACTTTGGCGGACACCGAGGCCCGCTATGGGGCTCAGTTGTGCCAGATCCAGAGCCTGATTAGCAACATCGAAGCACAGCTGATGGAGGTCCGATCAGACATGGAGCGCCAGAACAACGAGTACAAGATGCTCATGGACATCAAGACCCGGCTGGAGCAGGAGATTGCGACCTACCGTCAACTCTTGGAGGGGCAAGACCTCCAGTAAGTTGTTGTACAAGTCTCCTATGACCCTATATTCAAAAGCAGCATAATCCAGATTCTGGGTACCGTGCAACAGGGGGTCAATGTCTTTTCATGATTTGCCTTGCAAAATCTTAGGTGGATCCAAATAAGTCACCTGTTGGCCTGGGTTTATTGGGTGTAAAAAGATACTGGAAAGCTGTTCAGTAGCGGGAGCAGTGATGGCGTCCTTGTGTTAGAAGCCCAGCCTGATTTGCTCTGCTTCTTGATAGTTCTGGCCACTTAGCCAAGAAACCATCTGTTTATGACTCAGCAGTAAGGTTTGCCAAGTCCTATATGCAGCTTCTGCTAAAAGCAGGAAATTGCAATCTGGACAAAAAGTTCAAGCTGGTGGAAGGAACAAATTTGCTGGTACCCTGCAGGCCGTCTTTCAGTTAAAATTGCAACCCTCCATTTCACTTCCAATGGAAAAAAAAAAGTCAAAGGAGCTCATTGGGGTGATCACAGGGAAAGAATTCAGAAACAGCCTCTTTGTGATTTGCAGTTTCAGTTTTTTACACCCACTTTTTCTTGTGGCTTATGTTTTTTCAAATACCTTTGAGGAAAGGAATTACAAGGCTAAGTGTCACAAATGGCCCTGAAATAGAAGCAAAACTCTGGCTTGGAAAACAGAGTCAAATAGCCCTTCTCCAACTTGATGCCCTCTAGATATGTTGAATGGTAACTCCCTTAATTCCCAGCCCACATGGGGGTGGGGGGAGCCTCAGACTAGAGAAGACAGTATTCATTTGGCATGTTCTTGAGTTGCTTTAGAAAAAACAGCTCCAGATAATCAGGTTTTAAACAATTAATCTTGTTTGTTCTGATGCTGAAACTGATTTTCTTCTTCCTCTCTCTCCTCTGCCTCCAGTTTCTCAGGAACTGTTTCGGGGACTAATGGTAAGTCACCACTGTTTGGCAGTGTGGTGGGGGAGCGTGGTAGGGGAGAGTATTTAATGCAGACCTCACGGTATGGCCTGAAAGTGGATGATGAGCCCCTCCTGCTGAAACTAAGCAGCTCTGGGGCTGCTCCTCACCTAGGTCAGAGCCTACCCTCTGAGCACCCTCATGCACACCTACCCGAGTTCCGGGCTGGAAGAAAGGTAGATGATCCTCAAGGGTGTTCTTGATGACATCTTTTGCTTGCTCTAATCTGGGCTGTGCGGGCATTTTCCTTGAGTCGGACTGCCGAGAACAAAGGAAGATTGGATGTAGTCGGCAAAACCTTCCCTGAACTATTCCTGTTCTTCTATGCCTCCACGGCCTTGACTGTGCACCGTCCTGGTCTCATGCCTCTCCCGGCAGCCCCGACCCCTTCCTCCTCCAAGACTCCCAGTCAGGAATGCCCAAGGACCTCATCAGCCCTTCCACTTGAAGGGGTGTCAGCACTCGCATGCATCGTGTGCCCCCCCCCCCCCCGCAGCACTTTGGTGTTAACTAGCAGGTGACAAAAGAACATCAGTGGCAGGTGATGCAGCCTGGCGTATGCCGAGCGTGGGATATTCCAAGGAGCTCTGTGCCTGCAGGAGCTCATCTGGGTCCGGTCCAGAGGCTGATTCCTTGACAACACCTGGGGTGGTGAGAGAAACGAAACAGACAAAGTAGGGCTGAAATACAGATGTAGCTCTTCTAAAGGAGCCTGTTTTCCTTCGGAGTCATAAGTGGGTGGAAGAGAGCTGCAGCCCTGTTGTCATGGTATCTGCCCCAGTTGGGGGAGATAAGGCTGAGCCAGAAAAACAGGAGGAAGAGCAAGAGCAAGAGGAAGCAGGTGCTTATTAGTAGGTGTAGCGCCTGCTAACACCCCTCCATGAAGGTGGAGCATCCCTCCCATCTGTTTCTGAAGACAAAGGACAGGGATTCCAGGAGGGTGGAAGGAAGAACAGGACAGAGGCTGTACTTAAGCCTTCCTTCTCTGGCTTATACTACAAACATGTGAGCTGGTTCCAGTGCGTAACCTCCTTTTTTTCCTCCTTGTTTTGTTGCAGAGAAAGCAAGTGATCCCAAGAAGCCTTGACAAGCACCCTTCTCTCCAAACTGGAATGAATGAAACAGTCACAGGACATGGAATGGGGGCCTGGCACTTCAGAATCTCCTGCAGTAGCTTCCTGAGCACATATTCTGGGTGGCTGAGGGCATAGGGAGGCTGCATGATTTCTGCTTTTCCTACTTTTACCTTTTTCTATGGCATTTCTTTTGCCTAATAAAATTCCCTTTGGTTGCTGCATATCTAAATGGAGACTTGTTACTTGGATGCTGTTGATCACTGAAAATTCGGGCGAGCAATTCAAGTGCATGCTGCGCACGCAGTGTAAAGTTAGTGACCAAATGAAATTCCCCCACCAAGAGCAGTCACCTTTTTTCTATTTTCTTTTGCCAGATGCATTGTCCCACTGATGCCACATTGCAAAAGAACAAACAAGCTTGTCCATCCAGATTAACCATTCTGGACTAATGGCCCTAGTTTCTTTCCTGCAATCATTACACAGATTATAGTCCTCATATTGCACAGAAGCAAGCACTGATATTTCAGACTCCTGCCAACATTCCTCAACTACCGCAATTTCAAAATCACAATTTGAATGAATGTAGGTGGTCAGTTACCAGGCATGTGTTTACTATGGTGAACATACTGGAAGGCCCCTTGTCTGCATTTACATATAACCAGCTCTGGTGTGGTAGAACTTCCCTCACTGTTACCCGTGATGACAAAGACAGAAGAAGCTGCCTCCCTTGCCCCTCTTCTCTGCAGCAGCCTCTCCATTCTCCTGAAAGTGCCATGCAGAAGTGCATCTACTCCTGCTGAATGGAGTAGATCCCAAAACTGGACAAAGGCACCCTCCAGTAGTAGACTCCTTCCGTCAGTGATTTAGGTCCAAACTATTAGAGCTAAGTATTTTGTGAAGACAGCAAGTGGAGAAAGGGTTATACTTCCTAAGGTGCCTTTCCCTTAGCAAAACCCAGCTGAAAAGGAAGGAAGGAAGGTTACAACTATACATAACTTGCTATGAAGCCAGCACCCGGTATTTGTCTATTGGAACCTTCTCCATTAGGCTGATCTATTGAATCAGAGAGTGCCTTGAGGAGGGAATTCAATGGCAGTCACAATCACAAGCCATTCAAGAAGGATATGGGCTGCACTTGCTAACCATGGCACTGTGACTAAGGGCAGCTGCAGGAAAGAGGTCCAAGGGTGGCCTGCAGTGGCCTGCAGAGCTCACACTGCTTCATGCCTGAACTGACCACTGGACATCTCTACAGGCACAACTCCACCAGCACCTCTGCGTGGTCCAGATCAAGCACTCCCCTGCCTCTGCATCCAACAGGAATCAGTGAAGGGTGAAACACGTAAGATGTAGCTGTGCATGAGTGATGGCGACCCAATGGATCTTCTAGTTCTGGCCGAGCCACGCCAGATGCATGCCCAAACTTTAATCTTTGAGCCTCTGAGGGAGAAAACTCTGCCGTCTCCTGTGGCAGGAAGATAAAATGCTCTTACAGACAGACATTAAAAAAGTAATATTTTAACCTAAGTTCATCTCCCACTAAGGATAAATGTTAGGATTTTTAAAAGTTGCCTTGGTTAAAAAAAAAGTTGCCCTGAGTACCAATTTTTGGTACAAAGGTGGGATATAAATAAAATAGATATTGTTGCTTGGCTTATTCTCAGCAGTGCACTGTGAGCATGAAGAGGAGGGTAAACTCTCTGTTCTTGTTCCTGTGATTAAGGGCTTTTCCCATGCAATACATGGCCATGGGTTGGGACAATAGAAATGACATGATGCTTGGGCACGAGTTGGTGACCAGAGGCTCCCAGGGCTGAACATGAGTACTCTGGAACATCGTAAGTTAGAGAGTTGGGACATTTGTAAAGTCTTTGCTGGGCATTCATGCATAGATGACACCAGTTCAAGAGCACACCTGGTGAGGCTTAGCAAAAGCTGGGAAAAGCACTTATGTAGCCTGGATAACCATGCAAAAGTTCACACCTTAGGAATTGGACTGCTGTGCTCCACAGTTGTCACGGACCAGCCCCACTCCGACTGGAGTACAGCTGCCCACACAGGTCCTCTGATGAAGGACCTGTGTGGGCAGCTGTGGTGTGGTGCAGTGGTTAGGAGCATGGGAGAGACAGTGTGGTGCAGTGGTTAAGAGCCTGGGACTGGGACTCAGACGATCTGGGTTCTAGTCCCCGCTCAGCCCTGGAGCCAACTGAGTGACTTTGGGCCAGTCACAGACTCTCAGCCCAACCTACCTCATAGGGTTGTTGTTGTGGGGATAAGATGGAGGAGGAGGATAATGTAAGCTGCCTTGAGCCCTTTGTAGGAAAAAGGCAGGATATAAATCGAAAAATAAATAAATGAAGGTAACAAAGACCAGATCAACATGCCACATGCAAATCCATCAGGGAAAAAAAAATCTATGATAACATTAACATGTCCCCCACCCCCTTCTCCCAGTGGACTCCATGCCTTATCTTGAATTGGGTTGCCACACCTGGATTCAGGGTTCGGTGAGAACTTCGAAGGCGCTGATCCATGCCTTCTCCCATTCCCAGCACCCACACTGAAGTCGCCAGTGCGCAGTAGGCAGCTAGCCATGCAGTGATCTGGACGCCAGCAGAAGCTGTTGGGCAGCCTGGCCAGAAGAAGGCATGGTGTGAAGTCCAACTACAGCAGGTGAAGGAAATTTGGAAGAGGGCAGGGAATAGGCAGAGGGGATTGATGGGAAGCTTGAAAGGCAAAGGATGTGCAGGTGGACTGGGTGATGAGGGGCGGACATACTGTAGGAAGACACAAGATGGCATGAGAGAAAGGTGCAGCCAGTTGGAGCTACCTCAAGTGAGACAGAAGGGTGAATGCGCTGAATGGGAACAGCAATTTGTAGAAGAAAACTGAAAAAGGAACCTGGTCCCCCTCGTGTGTTTGGGGACATGGACTGCTGTCCTGCCAGAATGGCCCTCCCAGTCCCAGATGGACCAGGAGGAAGGTATGGCAAGAAAAGAAATGCTGGCAGAGGATCAGCTGGAAAGGCATGGGGCACTTAGGTAAGATAAGGAGTTCTTCATGTTCATGCCACTGTGTGATGGACCCTGTGAGGCTCCCGACTGTGCCTGGAGACTCTCCAACTCAGTATCCAGAAAGTTCCATTGTATGTTTGCTAATAAAAAGCACAGATTGCTTTGGAAGAAAAGTGGGACTAAGCAGAACTGTGTGTTAGGAAGGTGAAGAAGGTGGATATGGAGGGTACACACAAGTGCTTGTGATGCTCTCACAAGCCCATAGCAGTGCTCACGACACTTCGGCAAACAATTCAACATGCAGCCAATCCTTCACTTATTGTGTGTCCTTCCTGGAACTACTTCCTTGGATCTTTTCTTTTTCCTTCAGGTAAGACTTTAGACTGATAGTTTGTAGACTGGACATGGATTAGGAGGCATTTGCCAGACCAATTCAGCATCTCCAAATCAGTCAGCAATCAACTTAGGAATGCATACCTAAGCCACACCGTGGGTCCATCTCCCCAGTATTGTTGCCTCTGACTGGCAGCAACTGTCCCTGTTTTCAGGAAGGAATCTGTCCTTGTCCTACCTGGAGCTGCTAGGGATCAAACTTGGGATGTTCTGCATGCAAATCCTGTGCTGCACAACTAAGCCATGCTGCCTCCAAGCTTCTCCATGCCAGATGATCTTGAACTTCCATCCCAGGTAGAAACTTGCCTACACTGCAAATCATGACGAAATGACCAAACCCACTTTCCAAAGATGTTTTAGGACCTGGTGAATTACAACCTAGTCATAGGCTGAGCTATTCATGGGAACCATTCTTTGGGTGAAAATACACCAAAGAGGCAAACATGTGCATGTCTAGACAGAAGAAAAGTCCTACAATTCCCAGCATGCTCCCGCCAGCATGGCCTGCTAGAGGGCTGTTGAGAGTGGTAGGGCTTTTTTCTGTTTAAACATGCATAAGGTTGTGCTTCAAATACAATTATATCTTCTTTTTCAACATGCTAAAAAATGGCCACGAGCTTCAGCCCATTGTTTCAGGGATTACTGCAAAGTATGCAATGACTAAACATGACTAAGTAATAACATGGATAAAATCATCAAAGCCATTGGTAGTTTGCGCTGCCGGATTGCTCCTAAAAGATGCTGGCTGAGCCAGGGAAGGACTATTTGAATTGCCCAGACATGGCTGAAGGAGCACCCAGGATCAGGAGGGGTGGGAGTGTAGAGCGTGTGGAATGCAAAGTCAGAGAACAAGCTTCCTTTCCAACAATGCGCCTTTATTTGGGTTGGCAGTGGAGCTGGAAACACACACACACACACACACACCACGGAACTCAAGCAGGTTTTGCCTTTTGGTATCGCTTATTAAAAGTTGCTGATTTGCTTTCCAAAAAACAGTTATTAACTTGCAAGTCTTCTGTTACCTTAAGCTGAATGCTTATCTGAACATTCCTTTCAGGTAGAGTCAACAAATATAAGAATCCTCCTTCACATGAGTTTGTTCCAGAAGGGTGGATAATTCTAGATTACTTTTCTTTTGTCGACCAAAATAACTGCAACCAAGAAGATTGAGGCAGGGGCTTGAAACACAGTGGAGAGGGGGAAATTAGCTCCTCTTGAGGGGATCAAAGAAGCTTTGAAGACTGATTCATGTTTCCTGACCACTTGAAGACCCATGGATAAACACTCCTGTGAAACTGGGATTGCTGAAAGAGATGGTAAGCTGCCATTTCAGTCGCTGGAACATTTGCAAGGACATCTTAAGGCAATGATGCTAGTTCTGAAGAAAAAAAAAGATGTTATGAACATTATGAATGTGCTTTGAAGGAAAAAAAAGTTTATTAAGTGGTGTGCTAAGACTTGCCAGCAATTTTCTCACGGTCCAAACACATAAGCATTGATAATTATTGATCAAGATGAAAGTGGCCATCAAACCAACATGTATATTTGGATATGAACAGTATAGGATGGACAGGTAAAGGAGCATCCCTTTGCATGTCGAAGAGGGCACAGTATCAAGCAAACAAGAAACTTTAAAAAGGCCAGATTCCTTCACAGAGTAATTGTGAGTACCATCTTCCCAAAGCAATTCAGTGCAGGGGGTATTCTGCACTGGACCGGAAGGCTCAGGATTATCTTGAGGGAGGAAATGAAATCAGGGAGACATCTCAACAAAAAAGAGTTGTAGGAGTGGGTGATTTCAATAACCCTCAAAATGACTGGGTAAATGCCTGTTCCAGTCATGACAAAGAGGTTACATCTCTTAATAACCCCAGAGGCTCTGCCCTGTGACACTTGGTCATGAAATGGATTGGGTGGGAGCTGACCTTGAACCTCATCCTAAGAGCTGATGCCCAGGAGAGGGTGTAATATGAGAGTACTTTAAATTCATGGGGGAAAGTAACCACAGTGCTAGCAAAATGAATTTATGTATAAGTGAAAACTGCCAAGAAAATCGGATACAGTTATATTCAAATTCAAAAAGGGAATGTCTCCAGAATGAGGGTGAATCGCATCAACAATAATAGAAGCTATTAGAATAATAGAAGCTATTAAGGGCCTTTTTGGTAGTGGCACTCTGTTTATGGAACCAACTCCCCAGGAAGTGCACCTGGTGCCATCATACATTTAGGTGCCAGGCCAAAACATTTTTATTCTCCATTATTTAACTGTTGATTAGAGGTTTGATTTTATATTGATTTTTACTTAATAATTATTAGCTGCTCTGGTTTAATATGTTATTCTTTTACTGTTTGTTAAGGCTGTTCATTTTCTGGTATTCCTTTGTATTTTGTATGGATTTTATGGATAATTATTATGTTGTTGTAACCATCTGTAAACTGTTCTGAAAGCAATATACTGACAGAATCGAATATAAAATATTTAATCAATCAATCAATCAGATCAGCTAGAATATATCTCACAGAATAGGCAGTACCACATCCAAGAGGTCACCAGCATGGTTAATGAGCGGTGTCAAAGAAGGTATTAGAGAAAAGAAGTCCTCTTTCAGAAAAAGAAAATCTTGCTCAGATGAGTAGAACAAGGAAGAACATAAATTTCCGTAAAAGAAATGCAAGCAGGAAGAAGAGATTAAAAAAGAAACTTTAAGGCTGCTAATACAGTGGTTTCATCTGAGCTGAATTTACACTTTTGCAGCCCAGTAAGTTGCAGGGTAAAATACTGAAAAGAGCACAGACTCCAAATTTTAATCAAAACAAATCAAGACATATATTAGGACATAATTCCTGGAAATATTACAACCTTCTTATTGAAAATAAGTAATGATGGGGTGTGATAGGTAAAAAAAAACAGCTTAAGAAAGCAATCAGTAGAATAACAAAGGATTACAGCTGGGTTAAGAATGGCATTAGAAATTCATTAACAAAGCAATCAGAAGAATTTGAACAGGAATCTTCCAGCCCAGAACACAGAAGTCTGTGTGCACTTTACAAAATCCTTCCTTGCATGAATTGCCATCACATAGTAATCATTCAATATTATTATTTGTAATTTTACAATCCTATTTCATTTACACTGCAACATTTATCAATCACAGGACTTTTATTTATCTGTTTGTTTCTAAACTGCCTAAACCTTTATAGGCTCTGTGTAAAAACAACATGGGCAGAACCCCGGCAACCAGTTCACAGTCTTAAACAATGTGAACCAAGAGGAAAAGAGGCTTAGAGGGACAAGGTGAAAATGTTGCAGTAGTGGGGAGAAACAAGGAGAATGAGTTAATATAACTTCACAAATAAATTAACTAATAATTTATTAATTATATTGCCTCATAATTCACTCATAAATAATCTTACTCATAAAGTAAAATATAATTTCACTCGATTTACTTACTTATAATTAACATATGAGTAAAAGAAGAATTGCAGAAAGCAGATGCTGGGGTAGGGAATTGTGGTGAGTCATTGGAGAAAATGACCTGTCTGTGCCGTCTTGTCCTTCACCCAGAAATAAAACTGAACATTAAGGGCACAATCTTAAGCAAATATGGACCAAAAAATGCTTACCACTCCCAGCATGCCCCAGTTAGTCAGGCTAACACCAGGGCATGCTGGGAACTGTAGGCCTTTCACCATCTAAACATGTATGAAGTTGTGTCCTAAGAAGGCATACATAGAAAACAATCCCTCATTCATCTGTCCCCAAGAGTTCCACCTGCCCGCAGGTGGTTGACTCCACAGCCAAGCTAGCATTTCTGCTGAGTTCCTTAGGGTTACCTCTCATCAAAAAAGAAATTGCCTTCAGGACTAATCTAACCCCTCTCTTGCTTCAGGACAGGGGAAAGCTTACATGTAACCCCATCCCATGGAGCTGCATGGGTATAGATTCTTCTTATGTGGGATTTTTGGGCTGTGGAACATCTTACACATATCAAACCACTGGTCTACATAGCCCAGTACTGCCTTCTCAAGTTCTCAGAGGCTCAAGCACAGATAGGTCTTTCCCATTACCTATCACCCTGCCTTTCTAACTGGAGAAGCTCTGGACTAATCCTGGGAGCTCCTGCAGGAAACTCAGGTAGTCCTCTCACCAAGCTAGTGCATGCATCTCTCCATCCTTTAGACCAGCAAGAGTCATTCACGATGGTGGATCCATGTGTGCTCTACAAGTTCTGAATGTGTGTTTCAGCAACTAAACTACAGATCCCAGAGGATGATGAAAGAAATGTGCACTCATCCGGTGCACATTTATGAATATTACAAAGCAGGGGAGAATTCTTGGGAAAGGCTCAGCCCTGGTTCATGTGGAATGGTTAAAGAAGCGTGAGCTCCCCACACTTTTTTGGATGGGTTGGGGGTAGGAGTAGTTTTCTGGGAAAGTGCTCTGAGTAGGTTCTGGTAGGCCAAACCAACCAAGAAATGAACCAGGATGGAAGCTCACCTTTTAAAAATCGTTCCACATAAACCAGGACTGAACCCGAGCACTGTGAAGAGATGTCAGGGCTGAGCTCCAGCTATGTTCAAGTCCTGCTCAAGCCTTTCCTCTTTGACCCTTGTG
>NW_025336088.1:4814352-5075532 GCF_004798865.1 Varanus komodoensis | reverse complement strand
TGGGCAGATCAAAAATGCCTTGAATAATAGCATAAGTGATACTTCAGACCTGCATGAGATTAAAAAAAGAAACTGGCTCGGTAGGTGGTATTCATCTGAAGCCCATCAACAAAACCATGATGGCCTCAGAGTTTGCAAAAATGTACATCTATGGAAACATAGCCACCTATCCTAAGAATGGCATGCCAGACAACAACTGATCGTGAGACTTGTCCTGATGTTTGCGATAAAGAACACAGTGGCACAGAATAAAAGGCTAAATGTTGCATAACTGTAGAGATGCCAAGAATCACAGGAGAGGAATCGTTATACTGTTTACAAGGTTTGCAAAATTAATGGAAAATTAACGGAATGCTTCTTGAACATTCAAGAGCAGCCTTCACTAAATAGCCTGGAACTGTGGACTACAACTCCCACCACCCCTTACCCAGGGTGGCCAATGGTGGTTAGGGATGATGGAACTTGCAATCCAAAACATCTGGATGTTAACAGATTGGGGAAGGTGGCTCAAGAGCAACAAGAACCATAACAGAGACATGTCTCCAAGACAATACTGGCTCTGAATTTTCCCATCCCATCTGCTCCGATCATGTTGTCCGCCAGTTTTAAATATGCCTCGTACCCACAAGGTGCAAGGTAAGGACCCAGAATGGGAGAAGGGCTTAACTTCCCATGCCATAGAGTCCCCACTCACTCCCATGGGCCCACCCCATGACATAACAGCAATCATAAGGCACCCAAGAAGCCTAGCCATTGCCCAGAAAAATTCTGGCTGATGAGTAAAGGGGAGAAGAGATGCTGGGAAGCAATCTTCATTGGCCTAATTCAGCTTAGCAAGAAAGCTCCTGCTCACAGTTCTGAGTCCTGATTAAGGAAATACAGATACCTTTGAGCAGAAGACTGAAGCGTGCTTTTGATTTTAATGGAGAAAAACATATCGGCCTGAATCCGAGGCACTGACCTTTCGTACCTGTCCTAATATTGACACAAGTTATAATATTTAACATAAATGACACACATTGAACCAGAGGGAGAGATGGTCTTGTAGCGGTCGCATTTGTTGCTGTCTCCTCATACGAAACATGAGATGTTTCTGTGGGAGATGTTAAAGCTAGCTGATATCCTATCACAGGTCTGATTTATACTTTCTGACTAAGCATTTTCTCACAGGAACAGCAATTATTCTCAAAGGAAGCCTTTTCACTTTCATTAATTGGGTCACTGAAACTTTCTTACCGCTTCTCCCAGGACCAGCCCTACCTTTAAGCAGAGTGAGGTGGGCATCTCAGCTGGTGGGTGCTGCACAGCATGCGGAATGGAGATGGTAGCTCCCCACCACCCAACTTTCTTTCTGTGTCCCACTCCCAGCCTTCCTTTCTCTTGGAGAACAGAGCCGTGTACACCCTTTGACCTGCCTTGAGCTCCCTGAGCTAGTTTGCTGTCCTTTGGTGCAGTAGAAGGCACTGTCCTGTCCCCAGTACTGAAGTAAGACTTAACAGCCAGTGCAGTTGGCTTCTGCACATGGGATGCAGGGAAAAGCAGCTCCTAGTCCTTTGCCTCCGGCACCAAACAGTCATGGGCTTGCCTGTCTCTTCCAGCAGTACAGGCAGTTCAACGGTCACTAAAAACCATGAAGCCAAATGTATAAAGCTGCCCAAACAGAAAAAAAAATCACATAAAGTGGGCTCAGGAGGTGCACTTCTGGAAATAGCTACTCTGCTTTTAATAAAAAATATGATGCACCGCACCATCGTGGGAAGGACTGAGCCCAGGTGACCCTTGTAGCTGCTGCTGTGTTTGTGGTTCAGGTGTGATCCATTGACGGGCAACTTCTAGGATCCTGGTGCATCCCATTTTTAGGCTCCATTGTCTTTAAACTGGTCTTGCACAGGACAGCCCTTCAAATGGCTTGCCCAGTGCCCATTCCTGGCATTATAAAAAAAAAACTAGCTTGCATAATAGCACTTACTTATTCAGCAGAAAGACCCAGGAATGTATGGATTTTGTAAATTCAATTCCATTCTGTCTGCATTCTGCAGATTCTCAGAGAACGTTTGCTTCATCATCTGCCCATTGAGAGATTTTGCGCAAATGCATTCGTACACATTTGTGTAAAATTGCGCTTGTTCAGAACTGCACTCCTAAAACGTGAAAATTCCCTCAAATACACAAATCCCTCCCAAAATGTGCACTTTCAGACTTTATTCTAGTGAGGGAAATGCACATGTTCTGTTGTTGTTACTGTTGTTGTTTTTCATTTTTCTATAATTAAATCTTTGTAAAATTACCAAATGTTAAAAATAACATCAAGAAGAAAATCTGGCCCGCAGATCTGCAGGATCCATGCAACTTGGTAAATGTTAGTCTGCTGTGGACTCCACAGGTTACATTCATAAACATTTGAACTCATTTGCATCAGTCACAGATTTCACCAACATTGCTTGCGTGTGTGTGTGAGTACAGACATATGCATACATGCAATATTTGCTTTTTGGACTATATACATCACAGGCTCATGCAAGAAAACTATGTTGTTCCCAGGGAAACCTGGGGCTGTGATTCTACGAATGGTGCAGGGCATCCATCACAGGGAATTTTCAACAGATTCATCTTACTGCAGTTCCTTGAATATGGGCATCCTATCCATTTTAGCCATTGCACTTAAAGGAGGTATACCTATAAAACCTATATATATTTGCATGCAGAGATAAAATTTGTGCAAAATTAGTAAGAGCCATGCTGGAAACTTCAAGGAGGGCCAACATACATTTAATGCATACCATATATTATACCTTTTAACAGTTCTAATATATTGAAGCAATTCTAATTGGATTACAAATTCCCAGCAGCTTGGCATGGTGGACAAATAAGCACTGGCCAATCCAAAGATGATGTTGCAAGAGCCAAAGAGTTCAATCCTAAACAGGTTTAGACAGAAAAAAAATCCTATGACTCTAGGGGCTGTAGAACTTTCTCTCTCTAAACATACATAGGATTGCAGTTCAACTGTCTTTGTCTTCAAGATGCAGTTCTTAAAACGATGAATTGCATCAACAGGGTTTGAATAATAATTAACAAGATCAAAGCAGGAGAGATTAAACCTCTTCCTCTTTGCAGTGGTCCAGAGGAAAAGCTTTCCTGTAAAGCTAGTCTTTGCAGTAGCAGAAAATCCCGCATTGGCATCGATTCCTCCCAATGCAAATAACAACTTTTGAAGAGGGATTGTCCTTAAAACCACAGTAGAAGAAGAAAGGACTAAATTCTTCCTTCACACATCCTGCGATCCCTTTAATGTGTTGGTCCTCCCCGCACTGAAACAATTAGTATTTTAAAAAATTGCGCCTTATATCCGAAGAGATTTTGTCTTCCAGCTTGTGGCTGGGCAGTGATGCTGATGAAGCCCAAACGTACCTGTGTCTTGCTATAAAACCAGGATCTCCATTGGCCATTTACTCACCACTCAGTTTCTGGTTTGTCCCCTACATTTACTTGGTTCAGGTTTCATCCAACCAGCTTGGGAGACACACAACAACGCCACTACCATCCATCTGTTCCATGGCCAGTTTCCAGATGGGCAAAACAAGAGAATCACTCTTTTTCAAAGGGCCAGATAAAAATCAGCATGAGTTTTGGGTTAATCATGTTCCCACTCAATCAGCCTGTTGGGTATTACAAAAAATTCCCAAAGGTTTGTCTAAACTTGCTTGCTAAGGTCCCAAATCCTTGGTGATATATAGATTTGGCGAGACATGAACGACTATCAATCATTTTCCTGGCATGTCTGCAGATGCTCCATGGCCAAAAGCCAAACTCCACTTGAGACATGTTTTCCAAACCTGGAGACACAATGCCGTGCTTTGGAGACTCTGGCAGCCACTTTTCTGTCAATGCCTGCTGTGAAGTTGCTAGTGCTAGTTCGGAATCTTAAGGTGTGGCCTAACAAAAGAGCCTGGATATAGATTTTGATTCCCAGGGCACAAAGTACCAACTTTCCTTTCCCTTGGGTGGAACTGGAACTATCCATAGGTTGATGAGTCAAAAAGCCGCAGATAGTAAGATCCTTTGCTCTGTCAGCATACCTGACTAATATGCCATTGACTAATACCAAAACTCCCTATTTTTTGGTTTCCCACTCCATCAAAAGTAAACTATGTTCTTAAAAAAAAAAAAACCCTGAAGGGCATATTCTGTCATAAGAAGAAAGCATTTAAACTTTTCAAAGACAAGCAAATACTAAAATCAGTGTTGGAGCTTAACATTTTAAAGGTAGATACTGGAACTTAAACACACCTAGGCATCCAGCCTTCGGAATCCAGTTTTTTGGATCAACTGTGATCCTTCAGACAAGAAGGAAGAATACTTTGCACATGCTTAGTCTGTTACTGCATGCTCAAAGGCATGTGTGCAGACAGGTAATTTATTTCAAAGGGATTTACTCACAGGCAGATGTGCCTAGGATGACAGTCTTTTACTCTTTCACATGCTCAATGCCATATTTACCCCAGCTTTTCCCAAATCTGGTGACATCATGACCGGTAGGACTGCAATTCCCATCACCCCCAGCCAATGGCCATGCAGGCTAGGGATGATGACGATTACAGTCCAATATCTCTGGAAGGCACCTGACTGGGGAAAGCGGAATGTGATCTCCAAGGGCTTTCTCATTCCACTTAATTCAAGGGAAAGTTGGGAGCATTAGGTACCAAGAGAAGCACAGGCAAGTTTGCTCCCTTGGTTGGGGGGCTGGGAAGGTCCCCCCACACATGAGCTCCTGAGCTCATTCACTGCAGACCTGGACCAAAGAGTGCATGTCAGTTTACTCTTGTGTGCAAACTAGTCAACATCACCCACATCAACACAACCACCCAGCAGCTCCTGTGAGCTTTTGCCGCCCCAGGCTTGGATGTCGGAGCAGAGGTCTTAGGGGGGCTTTCCTAATAAAATTTAGTGAATATTTCATGCTCCTGTGCATGGTGGACATCCCTCCAAGCTTGGCATCATGAGTCTGTACGGGCTCTGAAGGATGCCCCTTCATGCAAACATATGCATGCTTTTCATCTGTATATCCCAGCATCTCTGATTCAAGGGGAAACTCTCCTGGGTGATACATTTATGCGTGGCGGGTGGAAGGTAAGTGTGCTTAACAAACTCCCAGATTATATTTGGAGAACCTGTGAGTGGAGCTGGAGCTAGGCAAGGTCAAGGCATTGCCAGAAGACAGAAGAAGGACTCTAAAACAGACCCCCTCCAGAATGTGGTGCCCCCCAGATGTGTTGGACTGCCACTCCCATCCTTCCCATTCAGCATGGGCATCGCTTGATCTATGGATCTTTAGTATCCTTTCATGTCAATCCACAGATTCCCATAGGAAGCTGCAAGCTCACAGATACTCAGCAACAGATGTGTCTAAGTGCAGATGTCTCTAAGCAGCCAAGCACTAACCTATTTGGACACATGTTTGGTGCTTGGTTGGAGGGGGAGCTGGGACAGGGGATGATGGACTGATTGGTTAAGTTTAGAAGGGGAACGTTTGAGGAATGTTGTTGCAACAGTGTCACACCGCTGCAATTTTCCCCATTCCCACTGCTGTCTCTTTTCTGATTCTGGATTTTCAGGCACCTTGGTCAGAAAGTTGAATTATATGTCATAGCCTGAAGAAAAAAAAACGTGGTACTGATTGAGGGTATAACTGACAGGGAGCTTTTCTCACAAGAGCCCAGCTGTAATAAGAGGATGCAAAGTAAATGCTGGACTTCTCGTCTCCAGGGCTTGTAAAGGAGATGTTGTGTGGATTTTGGTAATGAAACCATTGAAAAATGGGACACGTGTGGGGTGAGGGTGGGGAAAGAACAAAATACACGAGCCATGGAAAAAGTGCGGATAAGTGAAGGGGGATTTCTGCTAGAAAGAACCTTTTTGTGAATGTGGCTAAACATGGTGTTCCAATTACTGCAGAAAAGAGATGTGCTTTTTTGTGTGGGTGCCTTTTCCTTTGGGTGAAACATTCAGAAAATCAGAGGAAGATGGCATCCCCATGACAAGTCTGCACTGTTAGGAAAACAAGTCAGTCTACCCGGAAAGAGACGTCTGCCCACCTGTTGTTTAAAAAATACACTCAAAACACGGCCCATCTTGAGACGAGCCGCTACATTTCCAGGCAATTGCATTATTTAACTTAGCCTCACCCAGGAGGGTGTGTTTTGGCAGGGTGTGCTTTCTGGTGGTGGAACAGAAAACGCCCTCTGAGGAGTATAAATGGGACCAGGCAATGTTGCAAAGAGCAGCTTTTTCCTACTGAACCAAGCCGAGGAACGTTCTTGCACCCGAACTTGCTTTCATTGCCCCAACCATGTCTACAGTTTACTACCGCAGCTCCTCTTCCACTCATGGTGGCAGTTTGGGTGTTGGGGGCGGCGGCTCCAGCCGCATGTCCAGCGCCCACCTTGGATCATCCAGCATCCATGGGGGAGGTGGTGGCCGCATGTCTGCTTCTTCTGCTAGGTTCGTATCTTCTGGAGTAGGACTTGGAGGTGGCTATGGATGCGGGATTGGCTTAGGAGGAGGCTATGGAGGTGCCTTAGTTTCTAGTGGAGGAGTTGGCTTTGGTAGCTGCTACGGCGGTGGTGCTGGTGCAGGCTTCGGCGGTGGTGCTGGTGGAGGCTTCGGCGGTGGTGCTGGTGGAGGCTATGGTGGTGGCTATGGAGGAGGCTTTGGTGGTGGATTCGACTTCATGGGAGGCGGCGGTGATGGAGGCCTCCTTACTGGAAATGAGAAGATTACCATGCAAAATCTCAATGACCGCCTGGCTAACTACCTGGACAAGGTGCGAGCCCTTGAAGAGGCAAACACCGAACTGGAGATCAAGATCCGTGACTGGCATAACAAGCAGGCTCCCACCACCCAAACCAGGGACCTCAGCCATTATTTCAAGACCATTGCGGATCTTAAAGACAAGGTAGGTTCACTCAGAAGTGGTTGTGTCAATGATGGAAGGTCCTTTTCTGCAACTACCGTCTCTGCCTGCCAATATTATTGCTTGAAGTGCCAAATGTAACAGACATAGGGCATATTTATTTAGCATTTTAGATGCTTTTACTCCATATTTCTATAGGCCTAATTAGAGGTGGCCTAAGTGCACATAGGAAGCAAAATCAGTACAACTGATTCGCTTCTTTTTTTCACGTGGATCTAAGAAATAGCATATGGAATAGCAATATGTGCGTAAATGCATTAAGGGGGCAAACCTATGCATAGAGCGAAAAAGGTCCTATAGCTCCCAGCATCCCCAGCCTGGCTGGGGAATGCTGGGAGAATTTGGCCTTTTTTCTGCCTAACATGCCTAACTCCAAATGAAATTCAGACTGAGACAATTCAGCTTGTGTGCCCTAGAAAGGCAAGCAAAGGGAATCAGTGAGTCATCATTCACTATGGTGCTTAATTAATTGCAGCAGAGCTATAAAGGGACTGGGATGCTACAAGCCAAACTTGATGAGATGCTCTTTGTGTAACTAGCAATTGTGTGGAAAGCTGGTAGGTAGGTGGAGGGGTCATCCAGTGGGTTGTGAAGGTTTAAGTGCTGGAAGGGGCATCTGGATGAGGCTCACTGGCTGACTTTGGGCCAGTCATGGACTCTCAGCCTGACTTAGCTCAAAGGACTGGTGTTGGGGTAAACACGGAGCAGAGAAGCACTATGTGTGTAGCCTGGGGTTCCTCACAAGAGGAAAAAAGGAGGAGTTTGGTTGCAATATAACAGTAATAATAAAGTGCACCTCTGAGATCCTGAATGAGATCCTTGGCCCAAGCCCACCATTCCTGTAGAATGAAAAGTGGGTAAGGCACTTCTGAAATAAAGCGTTACTTTCTGAAAGTCAAATTCAGACAACTGCTAGTTGTATGCCCCCTCTAATTTGGACCTAACTTCCCCTGCTTAATTTCTACGTACTGTTAAAAAAACAAGTGGACCCCGTAAAGGTGCTGGCAAACCTATTCAGGGAGCCTATAGTTGTAATCTGAGATTTATCATTATTCTAGTCCATATTCTCCCTCCTTCTGTGTGTGTCTGTCTGTCCAGCCTTGGGCTAAGCCCTTGATCCAGAAGTATTTGTCTTTAATTCTAGTCTGAATGATGGGGCTGGAGGCTGGTTGTGGTTCATCAATAATGAAGGAAAGGCACTCTGTATAAGCTCAGAGGAAAGCATAGTTACTTCATACTATGCAAGTCATTAGGAACTGATCTGCTCATACATGCAAGCTGAATTCACCCTAAATTGCATAATATTACCATAAGCTGTTCTTCAGGCTTTTCTTAAAGCAAAGCTCCACTAACATTAGGATACTTGACTGCAAAAGTGAAATAGGCCATCCTGCTTTTTATCAGCCACACAGGGCTTTGCTATGCAAAATGATTC
The DNA here is from genome assembly GCF_004798865.1 of Varanus komodoensis. Classification (NCBI taxonomy): domain Eukaryota; kingdom Metazoa; phylum Chordata; class Lepidosauria; order Squamata; family Varanidae; genus Varanus; species Varanus komodoensis. The sequence goes on along the minus strand of NW_025336088.1, from coordinate 5,067,124 downwards.
CCAATCCCCTTCTCATTCATTCTTACAATGTTAACGTGATAGAGATTATTTTATTTCCCATTAGAGAGTGAGGTATTGATATACTGAGTGCAATGAACTGAACAAGAACAAAAGGAGATAAACCTAAATCCTATGAAGACAATGGAACCAGGGTGCACTGTAAATGCATATTCCCAGTGGATTTCAATGGGAATGCCAGGCTTTTGTGGGAAAGGCCACTCATGGAACTGGTCTGGAAGTAACACCAAAAGGGTTTCCACATATTTGGATCAGGGAGGTCATGGAATTTTGAGAGTGAGTCACAGCTGCTCTCATGAAATGGCTGCCATGGTGGGAGTACCCCTTCACAAAATGGCTGCCTGGCTGGGTGCGGCCAGTCACAAAACACCCAATTCTCAGAAAATAAACTGGTGAAACTAGAAAAAGAACTTTTCAAGAGTATATGGACATAGTTGAGTCTGAGCTGCAACACACAAAACCACTTTTTGAACTCCAGTGAAGATGATGGTGGAGGGCAGCCCTTCCCTCTCAGTGTGCCAGCCTCAACGTTAAACAAAATATTTTAAAGACACACTTAAAGGAAATTAAAATGGGGGGGGGCAGGTCTCTACAGAGGTGCTCACAGGCAGATTGGACCCACAAGAAACACACTGTAGACTCCAAGACTAAACAATGGGTTAGTATTATGGGAATGAAGCTTAGGTAGACCTGAGGATCTCATGCTGGCCCTCCTGCTGGCACAGTTGCAAGCTAGAGTGGATGTGTATGCTTTTAGTTTAGAGTAAACTATGCTGGCAAACTATGATTAAATGTAACCAGGCCCAGCTGAAACAAGCCAACTTCAAACCATAGTTTGAATGTTGGTGTGTATCAACAAAACATAGTTAAGATCAACCACAGTTTATTAAGTGCAGATAGAATCTTAATCCAAGAAATAAACAAAAGCTGCTAATCTCTTCTTTGCTGGCATACCAGTGTAAGAGAAGAAAGGGGAAGTACATGGGCTATAAGATTGCTCTCTGCTGATTCCATACTGACTGGAGCAGAGAGTGCAAAGCCATGTCTTCCAGGTCCAAGTCCAACAATCAGTCCACTGAATCACAGCCTTAACTAAATTTTTTAGCATAAAAGCTGTGCCAGGGTACATTCCAAACAAGATTTAAAAAATATTTTTAAAGGCTTTGCAGTTGAGATGCAACTTTTAAAAACTGTACTTGCATTCATTCAGCTGTAGTGGCATATAAAGGGGATAGCATTTATCCCCTTGCCTGAACCAGGAATTCTAGTCAATATACATGGTTCAATACACAATTGAGAATGCAATTGTGCATCTCGTGAATGAGGCTGGCTGGAGCTGGGGGTCAGACTAGATGGCCTGGGAGACCCCTTCTGATTTGCTCTGTTTCTATGTTTCTATGTCAAGAAGTCAGCTGGTCAACTTTTCTGGCATTGATTAAATCCAGCAAACTAATGCTAATGTGACCAAATGTTCTATAGCAGAGTTCACTATTTTATTTTATCTTGTTCCATGGGATCCTAAAACTTGCGCCTGGGCATGAAAAGCATTAGCTTGGTCAATTCCTCCTCTGAAAAATTCCTGGATAAAACATTGTAAAATTTAATTTTAGATCCATCAGTCTAGAAGATCTACTACCCTCTTGCTGTGTATTCCGAATTACTACTGTAAATTATCATGACCCTAGAGATCTGTCCTAAATTAAGAATTATTATTATTTCTCTGCCTTCCATTAATGCATTGAATACATCTTCAGTTAACTAAAGGTTTTGCCAATGCTTACAGATATTCTTTTCTTCTCTTCCCTTTTGGTAGATTCATAATTGTACAGTTGACAATTCCAGGATTATTTTGGAGATTGACAATGCTAGACTGGCTGCTGATGACTTCAGACTGAAGTAAGTTTCTCATCGTTTTTGTTTTCCATTTCTGGAAATAATGAAGGGAACTGATGGGAGGGAAGAGGACAGAAAGGATGAACTTGATCAGTTCTGTGGAGGCGATGTTTAAGGCATCAGCTAAAGAAGTATGTTCGAGAGGGTTGGGGAGGCAGCCGGTTCTATGAAGGCAAGTCTCCAGGAATATGGATGGCAGAATTTGCAAAACCTACCAGGTATTTTCACCAGCACCAGAACCCGTTCCACCCTCCTGACTCCTTTCTCTCAAACCGGCAGATATGAGAATGAGCTACATCTCCGCCAGGGAGTTGAGGCTGACATCAATGGCTTACGCAGAGTCCTGGATGAACTTACCCTGTCCAAATCTGACTTGGAGATGCAGATTGAAGGTCTGAAGGAGGATCTGGCCTACCTCAACAAGAATCATGAGGAGGTGAGTGGAGGAAAAAGGAGGGGAGAAAACCCCAGAGCCTTCGGGATGCAAAGTGTGTACTTTCCTTATGGGCTCTTATGGAATAGACACATGGTCAAGATAAGACAACTACATAGGCACACATTCAGTGGTCTACAAAGTCACCAATGGCAACTCCAACCTTAATTCTGGCAGCTAGCAGGAAAAGAATTCTGCTATGTTTCAGTACAGGAGAATAGGATATTTTTAAAGCTATTGGTAAAACTGCTGAGGGCTTTCAAAATGGCGCTAGGCTGTCACTTGTGGCGATATGCAGCTATTAGTATAAAGAGCCACAAGAAGCAGTCGCTGTGGATTCAGCCTCTGTCATACACACCTGCAGCCACTCTTTTCCTAGAAAACCCCTTCACTGGGCATTGGAATGCCACCCCTTTAGCTTTGTGGAGCAAGATGGGAGAAAGCCAGGCCTTCCTGGGTCTCAGAACTAATAGCTGGCTTCCAACCCCCAGGCCAAATTTATAGGCCCTACTGCCCCCCCCCTTTATAATAATCTTTGCCTTTGTTCATGTGAAGGCAGTTGCCTATACTACATAGCGAGGCTTTCACGAGCACGACTGCATACAGATTGCTGAAAAAATGCACTCCATTACGATTGAGAAAATCCTTATTGTGTTGTCTCAATTCTTGTCCCACCAAGTTAATGAAAGAGTTCAGCACCCAACTGACTGGAAACGTCAGTGTTGAGATGGATGCCGCACCTGGAATTGACCTCACCAAAGTTTTGGCTGACATGAGAGAACAATACGAACAACTGGCTGAAAAGAATCGCAGAGACGCAGAAGCTTGGTTCTTCACTAAGGTAAGCTCTTCTTTCCTAATGATTAGGTTTATTCCTCAGGGGATCATCTATTGATTTAAACAGGATTCATAACACTTTAATTGCCATGAGTCTCTCCAAAGAATCCTGGGGATTGTAGTTTAGTGACACATCAGAATAACATGTTAAAAATTCCTCCTTTCTTCTCCTCATAGAAGTCCAAGTTTTCCTGGAAAGGAGAGATCACTGGGAAAATTGCAATCCAAAACTTACTCCCCTGGGGTTAAATAGACAAGTATGGGATTGCCAGTCTATAGTGTAGAACCTCCCCAAGGTCCATATGAAATCCAATAAGTATTTCTGCCATGACTTTTCTTTTCAAACTAAACTTCATAGACACTTCCCAGTCATATTTTCTTTGCTTTTTAATTCTCCTACCTCCAGACTGAAGAACTGAACCGCGAAGTTGCCACCCACACTGAACAGCTACAGAGCGGCAAGAGCGAAATATCTGAACTGAGGCGCAACATACAGAGCTTGGAGATTGAGCTGCAGTCACAACTTAGTATGGTGAGTTTCTAGATCCTTGTATGAAACATGTGCGTATAAGGACAAGAATTCTCCATCCAGGGCAGAGTCAGTCCAGCGGCACCACTAGTGAAAAACATGTCTGCCACACACAGCCACCCAAATATCACAAGGACGAAACAGGAAAGGGGGAAGTGGTCAGACTGCCTTCCCATTACATGGACTGAGATGCCTGCAGCAAGCAGTGCAGCAGGAACCTGGCGAATTGTGCCCCCTTCTTGCAACTCCTGCCAGGAGGCGTGACTGCTGCCTCCCCGCCACCAGCAATGGCATACGTAAGAGCCCTGCCAGCCACCCCCCTGCTGTAGCATGGGCCCAGGGCTTCTGCCTGCAAGACGGGTGTTGGCTGGCTGGCTGGTTGCTCTGTCACTTGCTTGGTCAGCCAGCCCAGGTGGCCCCTTGCCCACCCGCTTGCTTGATCCCACCTTGTGCCCCAGCCAGGAGGCTCCCTGCAAGAGCCCTGAAACTGGAGCAGAGGGCAAGAGCAAGTGGGTGGCTGGGCAGGACCAAGCAGCCAGCTGGGCCAGCTGGCCAAGCAAGCTCAGGAGCGGCTGGCCTGTTGGCTGCATAGGTAAGCCACCTGGTCAAGCAAGTAAGACAGTTGGTGGGCGAGTAGGGCTAGCAGGAAAATATCTGGGGCTGGGGCAGGGGAACATCCTCCCATTGTTGATTGCTAATATCGGCAATCACATTCTCATAAGGACAACACATGAGATGCTGTTAAAAACACAACTGATTCTTGGTCTCCCAATTGCGATTAAGCTCCATCATGCAAAGTAAGTGTCACCATGAAGGTTCCTAGATCCTCTGATTTTTCTTCCCCACTAGAAAGCTGGCTTGGAAACCAGCCTGGCAGAGACGGAAGGACGCTATTGCGCTCAGTTGGCTCAGATCCAGAACTTGATCTCTGGTGTGGAAGAACAGCTTGCGGAGCTGAGGGGTGACATGGAACGCCAGAATCAGGAATACAAGATGCTCATGGACATCAAGACACGGTTGGAGCAGGAGATTGCCACCTACCGCAACCTGTTGGAGGGTCAGGACTCTAAGTAAGTGGACTGGGCAGTAAAAATGTGCTTGACGGGGCAAGAGAGACTTGAAGGCCTCATCCTACCTTGTGCCTTTTAGGTGTGCATCTAAGATTTAGCTAAGGGTGGACCTTTATGTGTAAGGTGTGGCTATGAGAAGTGGCTACTTGTAGAGAGCACTTGTAGAGAGCCAGAACTCTTGGCTGTTTCTGAGTGTCCAGTCAGGGACAAACCCATGATGAAATGAATTACTGATTATTGGCATGCCCCGTAAGACTCCTCACTTGAAGATCTGGGTCAATATTCTTAATTTTTAGAATGGTTAGGTAAATTTATATTCATGAGGAATAGCAAGAAAGTGAAAAGTAGCATGCCCATTGTTCAAATGACAAAGATAGGAGGACCTTTGTCAATGGAAAGCAACATCAGAAGTATCTTTTACCCAACTACAGTGTGAAGTCAGATCAATCAACAGAGCTAGGCTTCTGCTAGACTCCTGACAGATAGCTGAAGAGTGGCCCATGGTTTTTGGGAAAACTGGAAGCAATGTCACAGACTCACTGAATCCAACCTGGATTTGCTTAACTGCAAGGAATCTGCATGTGGTGCTCTTGCAAAAACTCAATAGCCAAGTCTGAGGGGGTCTCTAAAAGCAGGATCCTCATCAAAACAAATTCCGAAAGCAGAACCATGTGGCGATTTGCTAAAACGTAGCATTATGCTTGCCTACTCAGGTCATGTATGAAGTGGGAATTGGTAGGTTGGATCGGGAGCCTATGGCAATATGGACAACTGTTTATGGATCCGGTGAGGGCAGCACGTTGGGCAATGGAGGAATGACACTCCGAGGCTGCAGCCTTGCATCAGTTCTGGGATAAGCCCCACTGAATGTCCTCCCATGTTTGTGAGGCACGGGCAAACATTCAGTGAACTAGAATAGTTCGGTTAACTATTTATATAACCAGAAAGTATCAAGCAAATAGAGCTGTAGTAATTAGTCTTCACCGTATAGCATGTGATCAAGTGCTTTATTAATTGTCCTCCCCTTTTTTCCCGTTGCAGGCTGTTGGCATGGTCTTCAAAAGACGGTAAGAACAGCTTCCATTGTACTATAACCTATAGGTTGAAACTAGGATCAGGACCCAAGTCAAGCCATACTTAGAGTAAACTCATTGGAATCAATGGGGATATAAAAGAACATCAGTCATAAAGGGACATATAGGCACTTGACTAAATCTGGAACCAGCCCATGATCTTAATGGTAAAAGCATGGCTTCCAAAGTTGGCCTTTGTGTCAGGAAGATTCATTATGCTGCATGCCTTGAGGAAGAGTGATGGTTCAGAAGTCAAAGATATTCTTTGCATGGAGAATGCCACAGGTTCAAAATCTCTTGTGCTTCTAGTTAAAGGATCTGGAATGTTAGGGCTGTCAAAGGAATCTGGCTGAGAGAGTAGCGTTCTGGGTTTAGGACCTATGTGGCCAACACTGGCATTGGCCAAACAACACATTACATTAAATACGCACCGTGTTGCTGAGGGCATGTCTTCCTTTTAAATTCAGATGGGAAATGTTGGACATTTTAAGAAGTGCGCATTTTAAAAAGTGCGTATGTTTTAAAGTGTACATTTTGTGAGTGTGAGTTCAGAAATTTATGAACATTGTCAGAGAGCATTGGCTCCTGTATACATTCTGGATTGTGCATGGAGCATTTCTGCATGATTTCAGAATGAAAACAGAAATCTCAGAAATCCCTAGGTGGGAACCGTGATGCAGGAAGTTAGCCTCCCCCTTGGTGCTGCAGTTCTGACAAAATCTGCCACCTTCTCACGTTGCAATTGGCCATGGGAAGGAAGGAAACTGATGTGTGACCTTCCCTAAGCTGTAAGCTTATTTCTAAACAAGGCTGCATGGAGTCCTTGCAAACAAACACACACACACGCACCTCTTCTTGAACCGTCATTAGATTAGGAGATGCCAGCTGTGCATCAGTAATTCCTAAGCATATATAAACCCCAGGAGTTGTTGCTGTGAGCTTTCCTTGGCATGCGTGAGATGCAGGGGCCTGCTGGCATTTTGTATTAGCATATCCTCCCTTTCATTGTCACAGCATCCCATGGTGGGGGCAGCACCTCCATCACCTACAGCTCTGGTCCCAGCGGTGGCATGAGCTACAGCAGCGGCGGCGGCGGCGGCAGCACCAGCATCACAACCAGCAGCAGCAGCACCAAACTGCGCTCTGGCAACTTCTGAATCTCCTGAGGACCAGTGCTCCGGCGCTGCAAGCTGCGTGCATCTGTGGGAGACACCCTCCTGTGCTTTCCGCTTTCCTGCCAAGTATGGAGCATTTGCAGAACGCCCTCGCATCTCTAAGAGAAACATCCTTCCACTCGCACGCGTGTGCCTCGGCTTGGCCACTCCCTTTATGGTGTCTTCGTAAAAGCGCTGCCTCTCCCCTCCCATCAGACGCACCTTTCTGTAATGCTTTCAGTAATAAAGGAAATCCCCTGTGGGCTTTGTTTTTGCAAATAAGTATGTGTCCGGTTGTTTGTTAATTGCTCTTTCGGCAGTGGTGTTTTGCAGCTTGGCAGCAAACCAGCACAAGGAAAGCTAAGACTGGGGAGCACTTGCTTCCAACCCACCTTTTCATGCCCAGACTTGAAAGGCAGAAGCTGAAATACAATAGATGCATGGAACGCAAACTGCACGTTCCTTACAGCCATGTTAACTTGCCCTTCATCAGTTTCTTACATCTAGTTTTTTGTTTTTCCTAATAACGTCTTTTTCTTTGTGACACATGGTTCCCCAAAGGAAGCAAATAAAGCACCTAACGACATTTCTTGGTACCTAGACAGAGATCTTAGAATCCAGGTGTAAAGGCCAATCCTCAATGGGCGGGTAGGAGCCCTTATTTCTTTTATGTCAAAAAGAAAACAACATGTAAAAAATCTTGAATGGCAACTGTGTTAAAAGGTCTATCGGTTTGTTTGAACTAATGGGCATCGCAAACAAATTTGCAGAATTTGGCAACTTTACAGTGTCAGACCCTTAATCCCTTAAAGTTGCCATCTGGCTGATTTCTAAGTCCAAGCACCATGAGGACTGTCTATGCAACAGCCACTCATTGGTACAGTATTCAACTGCATTTTGGCAAAGGCTCTGCATGGCAGAGTTGAACTCCAGCTTGGGAATGGCATCATTACAGAACATTTAAACAGTCAGGCTTCACAGAGAAAATGAGGCATTATATGCAAAGGGATGCAGAGGTTTCAGCAGTTGGGTTAGCATAAGGGATGCTGATGTTGCCTGTTTCACTTTCTATTGTGTTCACACTTTTCCTTCAAGTAGAAGTTCATTCAGTCCCATTTCTGCATCACATTGCAATTTTTTTATGAATGTGTCCATAAAATCTGGAATGCAGTTTTGTAACTAAGCTTCCTCCTAACATATGCCCCTAATATATGCCTTTTTGTACACTATATTCTTCTAATGCAGGATGTTTTCAACCCTAACCCTAACCCATTTTGTATGTATTTTTTAATCAGAGAACTGCATCGCAAAATTCTGAGAAATGCAAACACTGAACTATAATTGCATTCAGTTTGTGCATTTGTTTAGGAGGCGCACAGTAGATTGGCTCGCATTAAATTGCAATCCAGTTTTCTTAGTTATATGACTATATAAATATCTCTTCTCCTCCTTTATATAGATCTGCTCTTGCATACTAATGAGAATCCTGCAAGATGCTTGATTTCCTTGTGGAAAAGGTGGAACCCTGGTTTCTCCAGGGCATGTCCACATTCTTCCACACCACCACCAAAGCTCTGAAAAGAGATCTGACAAGAGTGTGCTAAAAAGAGGACACAGCTTGAAAAACTGAAAGCTACATATGCACATGTCAACACACAGCATGGAACAACTCAGAGTCAGTCCTAGTTCAAGGAGTAAAATAGCTGAGTTCAGGGCTGAGAAATTCTCATTAAACAAACAAACAAAAAGCCCAGCACCAAAGTAAGAACTAGATTGCTGGAAAGAGGATGTTCCATCCTTCAGACCATATAACAAGTTATTACGAAACCCTAAGGATTCTGGTACATTAACACCTGGAAACACATTTCCAAATGAATTATGTTTGTTAGGAAGCTAATGAGAAGTGATAGTGTACCATGCATGTTACATTCCAGCTTGGAAGCAACACCAAAGAAGGGGCTCAGGGCAGTACATCTTTATAGCTTGCTAAATGCTACCTGTATCAAAGTGTTTTGGCTACGCAATATGTACTGCCCAATGCAGAGCAACTTTTCTGGAGACTGTAATAAGGCATGTTGCTAATCTAAATTATAGTCACTAAATCAAATGTCACTTAATAGCAGGTGGGCCCAAAAATAAAACTGAGGGCAGGGCAGGAAGGGGGGAAGGAGAATATTTTCTCAAGAGACAGAGAGCTGTCCATGGAAACACCAAGCAGCTTGTAGAAGAGGAAGAGAAGGCAACCACTCTGGAAGGAGAATGGAAAAAGGTAAGTGCAATGGAGGTGAAGAAGCAGATGTATTGGCCCAAGATCAACACATGGGCAAGTTCTGGAGAAGTTCATGCGGCTTCAGATGGCTTCACGTGCTTCCCTCGACTGTGATACAGTTGACTTGCTTTACTCGCAAGAGAAGATGGGTGGTGGCATCCAATTCACAGAGTAAGCTGGTGAGCCAACACTTGAAGATGTTGTGAATTCTTGACAAAAACAAAATTACCATATTTTTCCGTGTATAAGATACTTTTTCTTTAAAATATTTACCTAAAAATGGAGGGGCGTCTGATACACGGGGGGGTGGGGGGGGAGGTGGGCGCAGGCGCACTCGGGGGGGAGACTGGCGCGGGCATGTACGCGGGGAGGCGACAAGGTGGTGGGCGGGTGTGTGCAGCAGCAGCTTGTGCGCTCGGAGATCGGTAAGAAAAGTGGGGGGCTTCCTATACATGGGGGCATCTTATAGACAGAAAAATACGGTATCTCTGTATGGCCTTGCTCTCATAAACGTGGACCATTTGTGATCATATGGATGGTGCCAAGATGGTGCTACTTTCTTCTATGGATACAAAACCAGAAGAGAAGGTTGCTTTCTATGATTGTTTGTTTGCCTTTTATACTACAGCATGGCATTTTGGAATCACTTTTTGAAAACTGGGAGTATCCTTGCTTGGGGAATTATTCAAAGTATCCCGATCACAAATCCAGGAGACAAAGTTTGGAGGCATGTGAAACTCAGTAGTTCATACTGAGCTGAAATCACATGGCTTTCCAGTGCAATGAAGTCATAAGCAATGACCTAATTGTCAGGCAAGAAAATTGTGTGCACAGAACTCACCTCAGCTATGGTGTTCCCCAAAGTTATCAGCTGCCTACAACTTGCAAATGTGAAAATTGCAATGACGTGGAGTCTAGAAGAGGAGATACAGAGGGAATAAAATAACCAAACTGAAGATACGGAGGCAACAAAGAACACCCCCCCCCCCCCACTAACAAGGCAGTCTATACTTGCTGGCACACTGGAGAATAGATACTGAACAACTAAGCAACGACAAACAAGGTGCAATTGCTTCTTGTAGTGCCAGAACGAGCTATTCTGTACCATGATTTTCTACCACCCAAAGAGGGATTTATTGCACTGAGAACTTCATCCCTTCTTTCTACTAAATAATACTCACAATTTGGCTCCAATAGACTTGTTTTACTTAGTGCACCACCTACGATTAATTTCCGACTTGGTTATGCGAGGGCTGGCATGTCTCTCTGCTCTCCTCAGGAACTCGTGTGTTTTGTTACATGCAAGAGGCAGACCCAAGCCACAGTCAGCCTTTGTGTTTGCAGAAATGGAGATCACCCAGTGCAACTGCTTCTCCAAATGCACTGATGACTGCAAAGCCCAGCATGAGTTCATTCAGAGTGCAAATCTCTCTTTGGAGGATCTATTTAAACTGTAAAACTCCTGGCCATAATACCTTACCAAGATGGAGCATTTTGTTTCTTCTCAAATCCCCTTCTTTTGGGCCTGATTAAGACTTCTTGGGAACTCAGAAGGTTGTATAATTCTGTGGAATCTTGCCTGGTCCCAATGAAGGTAATGACCATCCGTGGATTTGGGATTTTGTTTTCCTGAACCTTCGCTTTGTTTTTTAAGTGTCAGATTTATTGACAGAGGTGATTCTGTAGACATTTCAGATGTTTTTGCTTTCTTTAAGTATTATGTCAGGGAAACTTATGGATGGTTCCCATTTTTTTAAAAAAAGTTTTCTAGCCTACATGAAGGAAACAATCCTATTAGAGAGAAGGCTTAATCCCAACACCTTCAACTTCCATCTCTGTGTGGAGGGATTCCTGTTCTATGGGGAGACCTTTCACCACGTGTGCGACCACGTTCAACCAGGAGTGGTACAGATCAACTTCTCCGGGCGATGGCTAAAAGTGGGACCTGCAATAAAATCCTTACTCAGGGAATAGGAATTCACTTGCAAGTCCCACGTTTTCAAGCATCATTCCTGAACAGGATACGGGCACACACAGTGAGGACCAGGTACCAGGCAAGGTACACTGGTCCCACCTCCACCACCTCACACAGCCCATCACCCACAACCCACCAGCACCATCCCCATGCTGGCTCCACCTCCTGAGTCTGCTTCTACCTGTGTTCACCAAGCAGAAACCGTCATGCAATTGGGACGCATGCTTTACTGGGGCTCTCATGTGCTCAAAGGGTTCCAGACACAATCAGGGAAATGAAGGTGGAAACCCCCTTTGTGCTTGATATGGGGTGGGGGGACTTAGAGGAGGGGGGCAGTGGGGGCAGAGCTGGCACGCACAGCCTCTTCACTTGCACATGGGCTCCTGTGCTCCACGCCAGCACCGTGCCTGAATGGCGCTACACACGGCAGACCAGAATGTTCCTCCCGATCGGAGCCCCGCCTTTAACTCCCTCTAGTATTCCATTTTCCCTCCCGATCAGCAGGGAGATTCCGGCCACCAAGTTCCCCAGGGTTTTTTTTCTCCCCCCCACCCCCCCCTTCAGTTTAACCTTCCTCTTGTGCATGGGTGGGGCAGCTTTGGCTACAGACGCACTGACACTCATGGGGCGCACATCAAAGATGGAAGGAATGGCTTCAGCAAAGCCTATAATGAAGGCGAAATACAAGATCTGAGCTGCAAAGGACTTAAGGCAGATGAGTCATTCTGACCACTCAGGTGTCCGCTGAAAAGCTGAAAGGCAATCTGTTGCATGGCCCCCTGCCCCCACCCAGCTGGCCAGCTCCTTTCTTCAGGTGCCATTCCAGAGAGAAGCTTATAAAATTTAAGAGGCTTCTGACATCTTAAGAGGAGAAGCATATAAACATTTCTATAAAGGCAGCGCTTCGCTAACAACCACTGCTGCCCTCCCCTGCTTTCTTTCTCCATGTCAGTGGATCGTCCTAACACTGGGATTTAAATTGTAACTGCTAAATCAGAATGAATCTTATTTTTAAAAAACGCACCCGATTGTCACTTATTTCTGCACTGGAGGTCTGGAGTGATTGCACCAGAGCAGGCACTGGATCTACTTAGATCTTTAATGGAACAAGCAGCATTAGTCCAGCCCTGTACAAAGTACTTATGGGATTCAAAGGCACTCTCTGCCTAGGGATGTATGGATTTTCAGGGTAAGCTGGTGATTTCTCTGTTAGCGGACATAGAGAGAAAAAGCAAACTCCTTAGTGGTGAGCCTATTTGGGGGATTCAGTTCAGTAGCATGGATAGGTCCTATAAATCTCAAAAGAAAAGCTGCAATGGATGAGGAGACCCACTGACCACAGCCAGCCTGCTATGCAGATTTTGGTAAATCTGCACTGAGTTTTGCCAATAGTTAGGTCTCTTCATTCTATTGTCCAGCCATTGATGGAATCAGACTTGCAGTACAAGGATTTGGTTCTCATGTAAATGCATACTTGAGCTAATGCACAATTCTGCTAAAGCGCATTGCTGCAAATGCACTCTTGCATTTGTGCAAATCTCCCCACAAAAGTTAAAAAAATATGTCTGCAAGTTTGTGAAATCTGCACACTGTAGATAAAACTGTTTTACTGTGGAATCTGCAGGCCGGATTTAAAGAAACCTGAACTTATTTGAATCTCCAGCTAGAGAAAAGGTTTAGAGAAAAGATTGTTCAGAGAGGCTGAATCATAACTGGATGTTACAAAAAGAGGGGAACCTTTAAAGGTTCAGGGCCTTACGAGAATTGTGAAAACCACTTACAGGCTTCCCAAAGCTGAAAGTGGGGAACTTACAGCATTCTTAGCTCACTCCAAAGATAGCAGCAGGTGATAAGATATGTGAGGCGAGCAGCTGTATTTAATTTGAATGATGGATATTGGATAATGCCAAAAGACATGGAAACTAACCTCAAAAACCCCGTGTTAATTGGAAAGGTAGTTCTCTGTCAAGCATGCCTGAGTCGCACATCATCCCGTCTTCATATAATAGACTGGACTAGATCAATGATTCTCATAACAGAAGTAGTCCCCTTGCCTAGTGCACATCTTGCCTGGGTCAGTAAACCAGTTCTCCCCAAGCTGATGGTTCATACTACAGTTCTCATCATCTCCAGTTATGTGCCCACTGGCTATGTTGGCTGGGGCTGATGGGAAATGTAGTGGAAAAAATCCTGGAGAAGGCTGTAGTTGACCAAGCAATAATATCCCTCAATTGAGTGGGGGGAGAGGGAGAGGGAGAGTAGCTGAGCATCTTTCAGTATTTATTGACTTAAATCTGGAATGTGCTGCAAATGGGAATGAAGCCAGTGGGAGAATACCTCTCTTCAGGCCTTTGCAGACATATGCATTCATGGGATCAAATCATACCTTTTTCATCAACATTAAGAACATAAGAAAAGCCCTAAAAGAGCAGACCAAAAGGCTCTATTATCCTTTACTCTGTTTCATATGGTAGCCACAGGAAAACCCACAACCAAGGAGGACTGTGATGGCCCGTGCCTTCTGCCCTTTCACCCCCATATCAGTGGGCACCCAACTATGGGCTTACCTGGCAACAGTGGCCAGGCAAGCTGTGAGCCTCCATGTCAAGGGTTCAGAATGCCTGCCCACATCTTCTCCCTCTGGGGTGTTCTGGGAGATTTAAAATGGCAGCTCATGAACCAGCTGACTGGCATAGGGAACCCAAGGAAGGAATCAGTGCTGGTGGGTGCTATTAAGCACTGGGGAGCAGGTGCTGGAGTTGGGCCTGCACCAAGGACGTAAGGTGTGAGGCCTCTCCTGCTGTTCTCCCCCACAGTCTAGTATCCAAAGGCCTGGTGTCCCTGACCCTGCATGCAGCAGACAGCCTAGGAGCCATGGAGGGCTTTATCCTCCACAAATTGGTCTGAACTCATGCAAAGCCATATAAGGCCTTCTGAAATTATACACTATAACAGTTATGCCTTGTGGGAAGGGACACATGCTGGTTTGCCAGGGTCCCTTCCCAAAGCATACTATCGACTGTGCAGCCCTTGTCCTTCCCTATTTTCAGCTGACCATATCACCTGGAGTCTGCAGGTAAGCATGGCTGGAACCAGCCTTACAGTTTGCTCCTTGGGAGACCTCTTCCAAATGAAAAAGAAAGGTGGGAACTGTTTGCAAGCCCTGGTGCCTTGTGGTCACTTCCAGATGAGGTGTCCCTACACCGACAAGTCCACATTCACAAGTTCTATGAAAACGATGTTGGCAACTGGAACATGGACCAACAAACTTGACTATGTTGTCTTTAAGAAGGCTAATTTGTGGGGAAGGGGATGTTTGGAAAACCTAGGGATGCCCATGCTGTGTTCTTAAGTGTATTTAGGAAGTTCAGTGGCACCCACTTTTTCATCATTTGCAGTTTTGGTGTCACAATCTAGACCCGCACCAAAAAGTGTAACGGGGTGGCCCTTTTCCACCAAGTATCCCCCATGCCCCACGAATGTAAGCCTAATTATGATGAAAGGTCTCTTTGAACATCATATGTGGCGAGGAATTGCTAGTGATGACTTTCTGCAGCATTTCATTTTTTATGAGGTTTCCTCTTGATGGGCAATTAAACAGCCCTCTGTGCAATGCTCATAGGGAAGCCGACAGAAACTTTCCCAAGAGAAACAGCTTGTTTAACATGCCAACACCCAAGATGCGGAATATAAAAACGCTCTAGCAGGGAATGGCAAGTTCACTCTGTGGAAATCGGCATTTTCTGAGCCGTTGGGCGAACCTGCTGCAGCACCCCAGCTTCACTCACTATCTGGTGCAATGGCCTCCAGGTACTATGCTCAGACCATCTCTTCTGGCTCCGTCAAGGGACTGTGTGGCCCCTCTGGGGGTGGGATCACTCGGAATTCTTCCATCCATTCTGGCAGCTCTTGCAGAGTGCCAAGCCTTGCCTTCAGCAGTAGGAGTGTCTCTTCTTCTTCCGTTAAGCTGGGATCGGGGATCGGCATGCCCAACATCTGCCCACCAAGCAGCTGCTTTGGACCTGGGTTCGTTGGAGGCTTCAGCTGGCACGACGAGGGCATCCTCAGCTGCAACGAGAAGGAGCTGATGCAGTCCCTGAATGACCGCCTGGCCAGTTACCTGGAGAGGGTGCGGTGCCTAGAGCAGGAAAACACCAACCTGGAATGCAAGATCCGTGAATGGTACGAATGCCAGGCCCCCTATGTGTGCATCGACTTCCAGTCTTACCAAAAGATTATTGAGGAACTCCAGCACCAGGTAACGGCATTTTCATCATCATTCATTTCTAAAGTATCGTTCCTGCACAGGGCACACGATCCAACCAGATCTGGTATCACTGAGGGAGCTAAGCACACTTTTGCGCTCAGCACAAAGCTAAATGCACTGTTGCAATCCTGCCTGAAGTACTAGATTTTGTTTGTTGTGCTTTATGCAATGTAAGCAAAAAGGCCTGCCTCTGTCCCTGGGAACTGCCAGTCTAAGGTCTGATGACAGGAACAGAGAGAACTAGGGTCCAGGACAGGAGCAGGGAATAATGAATGCGCAGCAGCAAGTGCAATCACACATTCTTTCTTATTTATTTATTAAATTTATATGCCATTTAGCACTTGTAAATAATCTCTAAAATCTTACTAAGAAAGATGAAAACCCTTAAAACACACCATAATAAAGACAAATGCATAGGTTATGTAAAAACATTGAAGCCAAGTATTCACAATACTATAATCAGAAAGGAAACCTGGCAGCCAATCAGCCAGGGAAGTCCTGGGACTGGGTAACGAGAAAGGCCTTTAAGTGGTACCCAAAACATGCTACAGCTGATGCTTTATGAATGCATGGGGGGAGGCATCCCACAAGATGGCCGCCATCATGGGGAAGGTTCACTTCTGCACTGCGGCACGATGGCACCTGCAGGTCATGGTATGACACTTCCTTTACATGCTCTTATGCTTCCTTACGGCTGCTTAAGCACAAGCCTCACGGAAAAAGAGAGTTGAGTCTTTTACACTTTTTCCGGCAGGCAACTCATTTTGATTTGCTGCATTCGACTATTTATCCACTTGAGGGAATGAAGCAAATATCTTCTGCATCTCATTTCCTGCTGGACCATTACAGAGAAATGGGCTCCCTTTATCTCCCCATGCTTCTCCCAGTGCTACTGCCTATGCTTAGCACAACCACAGTTTGCTATGTCTTCGGACCCAACTTTGCTTTACCATAAATGCACAATTGCATTTCAAGTGTTTGGTGCTTTTCCAAATACTGAGGAAGGAGATTCAGGATCAGGATCACGCAGCATGTGGAAAGAGCACATTAACTCTTTAATCCACATTAACTCTTTAATCCAAAATACACCCCCAGTGAAAATCCCTCCTTCACATCCCACTGCCTTTGCCACTGGAGAGAAACTGTAATTGTTGTCAGTGGCAGCATCAGCATCCTGAGGACTGGAGAGAACTTTCCAGAGTGCAGGAAGGAAGGGTTATTCCTCCCAAACCAGTGTTGGTACCCTGATCATCACTACTTATTTTCTAAATTACCAGGCATATTAAAAGCATCAAAGCAAGTTGTTGCCTATGCACAAGCCACACTGGCAACATTATTCTGGGTTCAGTCAGTATATTTATATCTGGCACAACATGTCCCTAGTTATTCATCAGCTCAACTTCCCTTAAAACTCTGCCTGTTGCCACTTGCTAAACACCTTTAAACCAGATAACTCTCTCCCAAAGGGGAGTCAGTCTATGTTAGAAGATGCAGGATTAGACTGAATATCAGATCCAATATCAGAATAATAGGTATTAAGCCATTAACTTGGGAGTGCAGTTAGATAACTTTAGGCTTTGGACCTAATGGTTTTCTGGACTCCATTCCTTGGATGGTAATGTGACTTCACTTTCTTCAAAAGGTGACAAGGTAGTCCTTCTGTTCATTTTCCTGAGCAGGGTCCTGGACTTCTTCCCACCATTCTGGTCACTGGATGAACCCACTGAATGGCTTTGAGCAAACTATTTAATATGGGCTGCTGAGAGTAAGACGGGGGGATTAATCCCTCCATTTGGAGAAATTTTTGCAGCATGCATAACTTGTTCATTCCATGTTATTAATCTTCTTGCTGCAAGTCATTCAGAAAGGACACCCAGAACAGGAAAAGATGTTCTCTAGGAACACACCCTGAAGCTTTCCCCACAAGAATACTTCACAACCATGTGATTTTTTGTGCAGATCCTGTGTGCCAAGAATGAAAATGCCCGACTGGTGTTGGAAATTGACAATGCCCGCCTAGCTGCTGATGACTTCAGGACCAAGTAAGTCTTACTTAGGGCAAGCAATTAGTCTGGACAGGTGACTTCAGCTAGAAAGGGCCTTGAGTAGCAATCTTCCTTCCTACGAAGGATCTTTTAAGCCACTTTTTCCATTATGAAAACAGGTCAATTTTGTTTTGTGTTAACATCTCCTGTTCCATAGGTACGAGACCGAGCTAGCACTTCGCCAGAGTGTGGAGGCTGACATCAATGGACTGCGCAGAATTTTGGATGAACTGACCTTATGCCGGGCTGACCTGGAGGCCCAGCTTGAATCCATGAAGGAGGAGCTCCTTTGCCTCAAGAAGAACCACGAGGAGGTAAGAGCAAGGCATAGCTGGAGAAAATCTGGCCGTTGCTACATTCTGCTATTTGTGAACCATTTTATTCCATGCAGAATGGGTGGTCTCTTTCCTGGAGCATCATCACAGTGTTGAGGGTCAGCTGAAAATACAGGCAGTCCCCGGGTTACCAATGAGTTCTGTTTCTAAGAAGACGGAAATGTGTTCTTAAGTAGAATTTGTATATAAGTCAGATTATATATGGTCGGCCCTCGCAGGACCCCTGTGAATGTAGAAAAACCATGAATATCTCTTTCTCCCTTCCCCATACAAACTCGCCAGTGCCTCCTCTTTCAGCAAGGAGACGCCAGAGAGATTTCCCTCTCTGGATGGGCGGCATATGAAGATATGCTTCGGAGGCTTCCCTCTCTCTTTTCCTTTCTTCTCTCTCTATGGTGATGCTTTGGAGGTCTTCCCTCTCTCCCCTTTCATTTCCTCTCTCTCTATGGTGATGACAGCCTTCTACAGTAAATTAAAAAAATTAATAGGCTTTATGGCAATTTGCTCCTATGCACGGGTTGCTCATAACGGCCTGTGCTGTATTGTGTGAAACAGCAGCTCACCAAAAGTGAACCATGGAAGCACATTGAGAAATGTGCTTCAATCATGCGCCACTTCCAGTGATTTCCTGGAGCCCCTGTGTGGCTCTTTTTCAAAGCAGGGTAAGACAACAGGAGCTGTTCTGGATCAGACCCAAGTGTCCTCTAGTCTAGCACTCCGTTCCCTCCGTAGCCAAGCAGATGCTTCTGAGAAGTCCACAAGCAGGACCTGAATGCAACAGCGCTTCCCCACACGCAATCTCCAGCAACTGGTGTGCACAGGTCTGTTGCCACAGATGCTGGAGGTGCCATCTGCCATTGTGGCATCTTTCTCTCTCAGGGTAGCCAGACACAAAAGAGGACAGGCTCCTGTGCCATTAGCTGCTCTGTGAAGTGGGCCTTTCTGCAGGGATGGTCACACGAGTTGCAGCTGCTAAATTCCCTCTTCCATACAATATTAAAGGTATGGGAGACATGATCCCTTTTGTGCCTGGACACCTTGTGGACAGGAAACGGGTGACCAGGGTCAAAAAAGTCAAAGGAATGCCCAACTAAACTCATCAGTTAATCACTAACAAATTATTTTCTGGTGGTGTCGAGAAGAGAAGGGAAATAAAGAAATGTTGTTATGTATTTCCATCCTAACAGGAAGGATGGGCCAAAGGGTTCCATATCATGCTATGGAATTTCTTCATGGACCCAACTTCACAGAAATGCAGCTACGGTTATACAGATATTTCTGAGTAGATATATATGGGATTGCACTATTTGTTTATTATGATGTTGGTACTGGTAATATTCATAGCCTGATATTCAAGATGGTCAAAATGGGGCTGACACTGCAGTAAAAATGAATGCAGATTTACATAGAAAGGAGCAAGGTCCTAATTCTAAACAGCCTTGGAATATGCTTGGTCTACCGAAAGGAGGAGAACATGGGTGCTCTGCAGTGAGAAATAAGAAATAACACTATAGTAGAAACAGGTAGTACCACAAAGAAGGTAAGGTTGGTCCTTTGTGGGACCAATTTCTCTCCGAAAAAGTTTGCAAATACTCATGTCTCAAAGGAAAGATGTTTGGGCTGTACACAGTACGTAGTAAATTCCACCAAACACACGGGAATTATTTTTGAATAAATGTGTAGGACTGAACTGTTGGACACTTAAAACAAATAGGATACACAGAGGGAAGCATGCAGGCTGGGAAACCTGATTGCTGCTTCTCTGTCACAGCACAGGGTGAGTAGTAGGAGAAAAGTGGTCTGCCAGGGGGCCTTCTTCCACTTGGTCTGTGGTTCCTCCATGACAAAGCCCACACCTGTTGAGGATTTCAAGCTGTTTGCTAGCCAGATCAATTTGGGGAAATCCGTGAGGTGGGGGCAGCTGTGGGATAAAAAGAACAAGTGTACGAAGGGCCAGCCTCAACACCATGTGGAGTCATCCCTACTTTAGTCCTTGCATCAGGCATTGATATCTAACTGAGTCGCATCCATGTTTACGGAGTAATTCAGTTGATGCAAAATCAGCTGCCCCTTTCTGCAGGAAGTCAATGCACTACGCTGCAAGCTTGGGGCCAGAGTTAATGTGGAGGTGGACGCCGCCCCATCGTGTGACCTGAAGAAGATTCTGGATGAGATAAGGAGCCAGTATGAAAGCCTGGCTGAAAAAAATCGCAGAGATGTTGAGAGTTGGTTCTCCTGCAAGGTGAGTATCTTGGGAGGGCCATTTCAAGAAACCATAAAGCATCGTCTCCCCGTACAATGGAGGGACCAGTCCTCACCATTTCCTTTTTGTTTCAGATGGAAGAGCTGAACCAACAGGTTGTCTCCAGTGGTGAAGAGCTGCAGACTTGTCAGTCAGAAGTCATTGAGCTGAGACACACGGTCCAAGCCCTTGAAATTGATCTGGATGCCCAACAGAATATGGTTTGTTAATAGGGTGATTTGTGGGTGGTGGAAGATCTCAATGCCCCTCATAATTTTCTCCTAACTGAATCTAATATAACCTCTTTCTTGTTCTCTCTGCTGGAATGCGTCTCAATTTCATTGTTGCATTAAAATATATGAGGGCTTCTTAATCAGTTTGAATTCAGCCTTTTTTGTCTACTGACGTAGCAAAATATGAATATAAGTAGTGCTATCTTGGATCACTAGATAGTTTGGCATTGCAACTGAAGTTCCTCATGAGCTGCAGTTCAGATATTTCACTTTGAGGAGCCAAAAGGCTTTATATTGTTTTTCCTACAAGAATGAATATGGTGACCCATCCTGGAAGCCATCCTGCTTAGTCCTCTCTCTCTCTCTCTCTCTCTCTCTCTCTCTCTCTCTCTCTCTCTCTCTGTCTGTCTTAGAAAGGTGCTCTAGAATGTACCCTGCAAGAAACCGAAGCCCGTTACAGCGCCCAGCTGGCACAACTCCAGTGCCTGATCAGCAACATCGAGGGTCAGTTAGGTGACCTCCGATCTGACATGGAACGCCAAAACTATGAGTACCAGGTGCTCCTAGATGTCAAGACTTGCTTAGAATCGGAAATTGCAACCTATCGACGTCTTTTGGAGGGAGAAGACTGCATGTAGGTATAACCCAAATGGCTCCTGGGAAAAGCTACTTAAGTCTACCTCTTGAGGATAACTCTCACTGAGAGGGGAATCCTGTGCTTGGATGGTGCCACTTCAGCCAGCACACATTTGAGGGTGTGAATTATGGAGGAATTCAGATGCTTAATCAGAAGCGAATGATCATACAGGGAATGGTCCCTGCCTTAGGGTTCAGTCCTAGACACAAAACAGTCCTTCACTTCTCAGTATTCGCCAGCCAGCTTGGGAGATGTAGGACTTTTTTCCCCATCTAAACATATATAGGATTGAACCCTAAGCCATTATTTTGCCCAGCTCACGGAACAGGTTGCAGATCTCTAATGCTAATAAATTTGTGGCTGTGGATACAAGAACGCGAATTCAGAGGGAAAAGACATTTTGGGTAAAGATGGGGACAATTTGGATGTGGGGACATGGGCACCAGTTTTGCTAGACAAAGGCCACACTGCCCAGGGAATGTTAGGAGTTAGTTGTAGGCCTTTTTTCTGTTTAAGCCTGCCTAGGACTGTGCCCCAACCCATTTTGAGCATGTTGGACCAACTTTTTCTCCTTGTCCAGTTTTCATCCGATTTCTTTGCAACCTCAGGTTTCCCAATGTTCTGAGCGTGCCAGAATGTCCCCCTCCAGTCTGTGCTCCGGTCCCTCAGATCACTAAAAAAATCCGCACCATTACAGAGGAGATTAAGGATGGAAAGATCATATCCTCTCGGGAAGAAGTCCAGCATTTGATGTAGCACTTTAAGGCAGTGAAGTGTGAAAGCGACACCGGTGCATCATGGCAAGAGGAAGAAATCGTCATTCAGCTACAGCGTTGTCAATATTAAGGGAGGGTTCCAGCTAATGTTCTGTTCTCTTGATTCATTTCATTCCTGGGTACTTTGGTGCGTATACTAACTTCTTCAGGGATTGAGTTGCTTCCCTTCAGTAGTCATTCAGCCTCTGGGGTGAAATGTCAGCATTCTCAATAAACCTTTACTTCTGTTTACCTTCCTATATTGTATGGAGAAATTTCTTTTTGTTTCTCTCTTTGGTACCCACCTCCTTCACGTCTTGCTTAGAAGGCAGTTCCACTGATTATTCAACTTTCCCCCTCTGAAGCAGGTTTGCCAAGTACAGCATCAAACAAGAATGAGGTAATTTGGTGAGGGGGGAAACTCCCAAATATTGGGGGCATCGGCAGTCTCAGAAATCTTCAGAGGAAGCTGGACTCGGAGTGCCTTTTTTAAGCCTGGAAAAAGGAAAACCCTTGTTGTGCGGCTGCTCACTGCATTTTAGAGCCATCCTTCCCAGGGGATAAGACAGGGTACATCCTGTGGGAACAATACTACATTCTTCTGGCCCAGTCCTGGGGAAGCACAGCCAAAATGCTGCAGCAGAAGTGGGGATGGAGGGAGAAGAAACTTCAGCTGGTTCTTATAATTCTAAGTTAATTCAGTCCTCAGCCACCAACCCTGAACATTTCTTAGAAGTTTCTTCTTCCACCCCTGGAAGCTGAAGATCCACATACACACATTTTCATAGGGGACAAAGATGTTAATGGAATATGGAGGGAAGGCATGGCAAAGCTCAATACCAAGTGCACTGATGGATTAACTTCCTGGGTAACTTCCGTTTCCTGCTCCCTAGGAAGGTGTCTGGTCACTGATTACAATGGGTTTGATCCAGATTATGGCTACAATTTTATTACATTTACCTAAGTTCCTTGGAATTTAATGGAATCAGCTTCTGCGTCAACTACCTAAAATTGTTTAGGAAGGTAGTTGGGCAGGTCCCATTGGAATCAATGGAGCAATCTGGTCATGTCTTGAAGCCCCACTGATTTAAATAAATGAAGTGCAACTAGCAGATACACATACTCACTGTTAAGCCCCACTTACAGTGAGAGGCTTACGCCAAGATGTGAGTGTAGAGCTCAGTGTATCTCCCCTCTATTATCAAAGGCTCTCAAGATTTCATTACAGTAAGTTAAAAAAGCACCTTCCCTACCCAAATAGTTTGACTACAACTCCAAATGCCTGGTCCCTCTCGTGCTGCTCATCAAGAAAGAGATGGAGGGGCACAGCTTTTTAAGCCTGCCAGCAGGAAGCCTAACAGGTTCTGGGTTGGGGGTTTTCTCAGATTCAGGAAACATAAAGATCCAGTCCACTTTCCTTTGAAATCCGAGTATCAAAAATCCTACCCAAGCACTGGACAGAGCTTTTACTTATTTTTTCCTGAATTAATTTCAACTCTCGACTGTTATGCTGCCTGCAAGGGAGGAATCCCAGTGTAGCAGAAAGGAAAAATGAAGCTTTCCATTTAAGCGGTTCTTTCACACATCCATGCGTATGCGTGTGTGTTGGCTTTGTCCATAAATGGATATAGGCAGATACACTGTTGCCTGTTCAGATGCAATGGGCCACTCCAAGAAACCACGGTTTTTTGGTACACAGATGAATGAGCAACTGTGTCACATTAGGGTTTCAGCTTTTCCTACAAACCGAGACTGCCAACAGGTTCTGATCCAGCTCCTTCAGCAAGAATACCATGGCACATAAGCAGCAACCCTAACCCTGCTTTGGGGTTACTGTGGTTACAGCTCCAGCTATGACTGGACATTCCTTGCACGGTGAGGGAGGCAGTGCACAAGCATCAAAACCAATTGGCCCGTTCGTGATGCAGGCGGCAGCTCCGAGGAGGGCCGGACAGTTAGCTTCCTGCTGGGGTGTGGACTCTTGGCAGGTGCCCAGCCGTGACGGCTCTTGATGCCAACCCTAGCTGAAGTTATGACATACTGAGGCCCACAGGCATTCTGCTGTCAACGTGTTCTCCTAGTTAAGCCACATATCCGGTAGCTCTTGAGAGTGAGTGCCCCTTCCCAGCACCACCGATGGCATCCCTTGCTGGTGCAGAAAAAGGACCATCTAAGCCAGCATCCACGTCCCAGCATCACCAAGCAGATGCTTCCAGCAGGACATGAAGGCAAAGCTGCCCCCTCGGCGGCTTGCCAGCAAATGGTACGGGAGGCACCTTGTCTCTGAATCTGAAGTGAGCATAACCATCGGCAGCGTCATCATCCATGAATTTGCCTGATCGCCTATTACATTATTCCACGTTATTTTAAAGCCACTCAATAGCTGAAGCCCTCTGGGCAGTTCACAAGAAGTCACACAATAAAATATAAAACAAAACGTCATTTCAGCCAGTGGCCATCACATCACAGCTTCTCTGCACAATTTTTCCATTTGCATCCTTTACTTTTTTAATTATTTATTTCCACCCATCAGCCAAAAGGTTTCCTTTTTGATTTTCAGTCCTTCAGAAGCACACAAACGGGGTTGGTTTTTAAAAGCACAAGTGCATACTTTTGCCTGTCTGTTATTCACTTTCTTTTGTCTTATCGGCAGTGCAGATCAAAATCTCCTTTGCACATGTTGTCAGTTTTATCTTCTCTAAAGCATCACATCTTGAAATGGCTCTTGCCGGTTTCTGCCGTACTTTGGTGCTTCCTTAAACTCTGAGCTCTGAAAGTGGTGGCAGAAAGAGATGGAACTATTGGTTCAGGAACTGCAAATAGTGCTTGAGTGTTGGTGTAATTACTATGGGAGTAGGGCTGTACTATGGTATGGAGAAGAGAGACTGTGTTTTCCACTGCTTTTTCCAGGGAACTCTGTAGCTACTTGGGAAAAGCCATTCACAAGCCATTGTGCCAGGTCAGCATGTCACACCCAGAAAACAAACCACCCTGAACAAGCCAACAATAAGCTACAGTTTCTCAGGATGGCTTCCCTGTGGTTAACAAACCACCCCGAAGACTCCATGCTGGGTCCAGATGTCATGGCAAGCTGTTCTGAAACAAACAAGGGTGATAACCCACTATGGTCACTATCTTTATTTCCCCCAAATTCCTCCAAGTAGGAATTGTGAAATAGCCTAGTCCCACACAGTATTCTAGGCTAAGTGGCAGCTCACCCTGACCACTGTTCTTGGCAGCCATCATGGGAACCCCACCCCATCAGCTCTGTATCATGATATAGTATTGCTCTAAAGCATGTCAGAAAAATAAAAATTGCAAACAGCAATAACTAGGAAGCCACATAAACACCTTCAGTTTCAGAGATCGCCTTCTCCAATCCAGTCCCATTTCTGGACAACTCTGATAGCACTAGTCCCAATACACTTTTTATTTCCAACAAATGCAAGAACTGCCCATTTACAATTATGTAACCATCAATGAATGCGCAAGAGGAAGCATCCGCTTGCCCCCATGGCAGCTATATTTTGCAATGCGACCTTAAAGGGGAGTTATCAAATAACATTTGTTGTGTAATGTCCAAACACATAATGCATGACCGATCTCCTCTATTCACATTAGCACTCTATTATTAGCACTCTCAAAACACTTCAAAAGTCTGGCAGGGCAAGACTGATCTTTGCAGAACTTGTGCTGATTCCCCCTCAGCATCCCTGGTCTTTAAGAATAAAACTGCTTCCCATGAATAGGCCTAGTGGAAAACACATTAAGCTAGTGGCTTGCAGTTCTCTGGGTCCTCCAATCCCTTTTTAAAGATTAGGGTTACACTGGCTGTTTTCCAGGCCTCTAGTATAGAAGTCTATTTGAGGAACAAGTTGCATATTTCTGTTAGAATTCCATGATTAGTCCTTGAGTGGACGCCATCCGGACCCTGATGACTAGTTACTTGTTAGTTGGCCAGCAACTTACCTCTTCCCACTTGATGTTGATTCAGTTTTTCAGACTCCCAGAAAGCCCTGGTCCCAGCACAACTCTGGGACCTTCCACCACTCTAATATAGGTCTTAAATTGAACAGTCTTGAGTTGCTGTTGTTCATTGGAAGTGATACCTCCATCATCAGTCAGAACTTCCATTACTGGGTGCTATAGAAATGCTATGAATACATAAATAACCAGGGACTTTTCTGCTTCAGGGGAATGCCTCCTAATTATGAGCTCAGGCAAGCTTCCCAAACCTACAAGGAAGATGCTAGCTGTTGATGAGGACACACCTGGAGGGTTCCAGATTGCGAAGGTGAGCAAACAAACAACGGATGAAGGAGGGATTGTAGTTCAGTGCTTTGCATGCAGAAGACCTTCAGGGTGGGTTCCCAGCATCTCTGGGGAAGACAAGGATAGATTCCTGCCTGAAACCTTGGAGAAATACTGCCAGTCAGTGCTGGCAATACTGGACTAGACCCCTGGTCTCACATAGCATAAGGCAGCTTCCTCTGCTCCTCTGCTACTGAGTACCCTGGCTGTACCCACAGGGGTTGCATACAGGTTTAAGCTCAAGCAGCTGGTCTTGTCGAAGCAGACTTCCCCACTCTCACCTGCCCATACCACCCCTCCATCCCCTGAAAGGCCTACATGGAGAGTCAGGAAATCCTGCCACATGGGGCAAACTGTGATGTGTGTAGCAAGAGGGATCCCCAATGACCAGGCAGAGGGAACCTCCATGAGCAGAGCCCTTCCTCTTGCAGAAGGCAAATCCTGGAACCAGCCCAGCAGGTAACTGGATGCTGATGCTCGGAAGGCCAGAAGTCCAAGGCTATTTGCTACTAGGCACTACGACAGAGCAAAGCACTACAGAGGATGCCAATCCAACCTGGGCGAGTTTCTTTCCTGTCACCGAAGATGGCAATCAACAATGTTTTAAATACAAACCAAAATCCACCTAGAAAATCTTCCAAAGGGAGATGGAGAGCAAAACTTGTCCTCATCGGTCTCTGATGCCCCAGATGGCCTCCCGCCAATGAATTGCTACTCAGAGTATCGGACTAGGCATCCTGTAATATCTTGTGCAAAGTTTCTTGGACACTTTGCATGTAGACAGAGAAATAGCAACGCTTCATCTCCTTTGTGCACTGGCACAGTCAGGAGGAACGGTTTGACAGGCCTGCTGTTCAGCTGGTCAAAGTAGGGCAGGGAGAGAAAGGGAGGGGGCAAACCCACTGTGAAACCCCAAGCCTATAATGCTACCAAATGACCTACACCCAGCTATTGAAAGCTGCTGTTTGAAGATGACAGCTTGCTTTGATGGTGCCCCATAAAATCATCATGACAGGGACAGTCAGCAAGAGGAGCCCTGACCTCTTTCCGTATGTGGCAAGGAGACGTTTTATGAGCAAAGAAGTGCTTTTTAAGCAAGCATTGGGCAGGACTAATGAGAAGCCCACAGTGAGTCTCCGCAAAGGTAAAGCCTCGTAAATGAGCCAACACCTAATGCTTGCGGTATAAAAAGCTCCTGGAGCCAGATCATCTTCCAGACGCGGGTGCCTTGGGTCTTTCAGCTCTCTCTGGAATCTAGCTCTGCCCTCTTACCATGGCTACAACTTCTGCTCGCACTTGTGGATCCCTGCAGGGCCCCTGCGGAGTCATGCCCAGCTGCCGGCCAAGCAGTGCTGTCTCCGTCAACTGCAGACCGGGGCAGGCTTTTCCTCGCCGATCGAGCATTTGCCTGACTGCTCCAGTCCCCAGCAGCTACCGAAACAGGGGCTACATGCCGGCTACATGCCTTCCCCCTCCTAGCATGGGCTCTACTTGTGTCCCGCCACCCTGCATCCCACCCCCTGCCCGCCCTCTCAGCTGCTACGCTGGAGGACACAGTGAAGGCATCCTCAACTGCAACGAAAAGGAAACCATGGAGTTCCTGAATAGTCGCCTGGGCAACTACCTGGAAAGGGTGCGCTGTCTGGAGAAGGAGAATGCGGAGCTGGAGTGCAAGATCAAAGACTGGTACGACTGTGAGAATGCTTATGTGTGCACCGACTTCAAGCCTTTCTACTGCACCATTGATGATCTCCAGCAGCAGGTAATACCAGCATCTTCCTGGGTTTGATTTGATGGCAACATGGGCACTTTGGATGCCTCTTGTTCGATTCCATGAACTTCTTTGTTCATTTTTAATTGGAGGATAGACAAGAAAATGTGAGGATGTGATATTGTTTCAGACTGGCATGCGATACGCGCTTTCAAGATGTAGCTCACCCTTCATCAGCACATGCTTTGGACTAAGTTCCATCACCCTGACCATTGGCCAGGTTGGCAGAAGCAACTGGGAGCTGCAGTCCAAAGCATCTGCAAGCATCATGTAAGCGATGGCTATTGTAGCTAGAGGCTCATTTCTTCCAGTAGATGAATAGGAATTGCCAGACAGGGCCAGACAGATAATTCTCCAAGCCCACCTTGATGTGGACTAGAAAGATGACCACACGAAGGATGTGATGCTGAGATCTGCCTGCTAGAATACCAAATGAAACACTTGAATAACTAGATTATCACATTTTTAAAAGGTACTCAGTAACGCTACAAGTACTTGAAAGGCTGTCACAAGGAGGAAGGACAGGATCTCTTCTTGATCATCCCAGAGTGCAGGGCACGGAAAACAGGGTCACATTACAGGAAGCCAGGTTCTGGCTAGACCAGGAAAAAATTCTTGACTTTTAGAGCTGTATGACAATACAGCCAATGACCTAGGGAGGCTGTGGGCTCTCTCACTCTAGAGGCATTCCAGATGCAACTGGATAGCCGTCTGAGAGGGATGGCTTAACTTGGAGTCCTGCACTAGCAGAGGGGTGGACTTGATGGCCTTCTTGGCCCCTTCCTACTCCACTATTCTATGATTCTATGAACTCCAGCTCATCACAGCCTCTTGCAAGTTACTTTAACCAGGTGATCTGAAGGCAGAAAGGTCTGAATACTGAGTGTTCATTCCATGGTACAGTTAGATAGGTAAGAACATCAGAAGAGCCATGCTGGGTCAGACAAGGCTCCATCTGGGCCAGCATTCTATTCACGCAGTGGCCAACCAGTTGCCCATGGGAAGCCTCCAAGCAGGACAGGAGGGCAAGAGCCCCTCCCACCCAGCTACCCAGCAACTGGTGTCAGCAGGCATTAGACTATGGAAGTAATGGTCTTCTCTCCCTTCCGTTAGAGGGAGGTCCACATACTTCAGCTACTCAAAATATGGCGAGCCTGCTTTGCCACACTTGATGGCGCTTCAATGGGGGCTCTAGGCCTCTGTTCCAAAGTCCTCCTCTGGGTTTCCCAGTACAGGCAGCCAAATGCCTGGAGAAGTTAAGCATTCAAATGTTCCTATTTACTTCTGTGAGTGTAATATTCTCTTTACTTAGTGTGTGACAGCTGGCATTCCTAGGGCACATATGTAGTGTCTGAGATTTTGACATTAGTCTGCTTTTGCAAAAACATTAGTAATTATGTTGTACATATGAGCGTGCAAGTTTAGTGCTGATCATAGCTTTAATATGTTTTGCTTTCTGATTTAGCAGCTGGCTATATGTGGTTATATGAGGCAGGGGAAAGCCTATTTAAACTTTACCCCGCTTGTAATAGCCACTTAACCATTAGTAACACGAAGGACGTGCTTTCTTTTGTTTTTAATAGGCTTTAATAGGCTTCCTCATTATGATGTAATAATTGTGCATGCTTTTGAGTTAACACTGAGTCCAAACAAAGACTTCACTCCTCCCTCCCTCCCTCCCTCCCACACACACTCATGTGCCACACATGCGCTCAAAAAGCGCTCACACGTTCAGGTTGCCATGGAAGAACACAAAGGATGCATACAGAGGTACTCTGCATGTAAATTTGTTTGATTCTCATGTCCATTTGTTCCATTTAAAAAGCAAAGCAAGCAGAATTCATTTTCTAAAAGCTGGAAACCTGCCCTGAGAAAGCAGGGGAAATGCTGTGATTCGCATCACCAGTTCTAGCCAATCAGTGCCCTGCTCAGCTGGATCCATGGCAACAGCGTTTAGCCAGCCCCCCCTGGGTTCATCCTGGGGCACTGGAGAAAACATCTGGCCAGTGTGCTTCTGCAGTATGTCCACTGCTCCAATCGCATCTGGAGAAACTTGCAGGATGCACCAAGATGTCGGCCACCATGTCTTTCAGGCTCCTTTGCACCTGCTCCTACCTGGGGGTCCAGGAGTGACTTTTTTCCCAGCTCTTTTTTGACCAGAATACATCCATTTTGCAGTCACTGGGTCTGAACATGGTCCTGTACATTTCTAAATGTGTGATGCAATTTGTGCAACAACAACAGTGCAATAAAACCAACAGGGCCAGGAAGGTGATCAACGGCTCCATTCGTGAGGGAGTGCTCCCATGCCTTGTGAAAGAGATGGCAGGGTGCTGGTTTTAACCTATAAAGCTTTACAAGGCTTAAGACCACAATATTTGTTAGAGTGCCTCCACAACCACAATCTACTCAGACACTACACTCAACCTCTGGGGCCTTCCTCCAAGGCTGACTCTGAGGGAAATGTGGAGGGTGGCAACGAGAGGGAGGGCTTTCCTTGTGGTGGCCCCCACATCTGTGGAATAGCCTCCCCCCTGCAGCCTGTCTGGCACTGCATCTGTTGTCTTTTGGGTACCAGGTTAAGACAGCCCTCTATGCTGAGGCTTTTAAAGACCTATCTGGGTACCCAAGGGCTATAGGTATTGCCCTTCCCGGGTGTTTTACCAAATCGGTTTGGTTTTAACTGATTCAAATGTTTAAACATTTAATGTATTTTTGATTGTGTGTATGCAGTATTTTATATCTGATTTATGGAGTGCTGTGCACTACCCAGAGAGCTTTGGCTGTGGGGTGGTATAGAAATGAAATAACAACAACAAAATGCATACATGTGAAAATGTATGTGTTCTTTCAGTATGTACTCTTGAAGGAATACATGCAAAAATAGGCACATTGTTTTCTGCAAAAAGACAGGACAATCCGACTCACAATCCGACACAAGTCGGAAAAAGCTTTGCGATGAAATTCAGAAAAGCTTGGCTTTTGCTGAGTCGCTCTCCCCTACTCTTACCTTATCCATCTGGGGTAGAAGGTAACGCCATTTTAATTTCTTGTTTTTCAGATCTGCTGTGTTAAAGCTGACAACGCAAGACTGTGTCTGGACATCGATAATCTGAAGATGGCTTCAGATGACTACTGCACTAAGTACGACGGTTTGTGGGGTTGATGGAACTAATTCTTCTTCAGCCAGTTCATTTCATAAGTTGTGCTCCTTCAGTGGCTTCCAGGTGGAGAACAGTAGGGGGTCACCAGTAAGAGTTTTTTGGGGAAACCTGGCTACAAATGTTGGGTGTCATTAGGTATAGGACTAGTGAAAGGCTGACAGATCAACATTTTCAAACTAATCATGCCTCAGAAACTTTAGCATCAATTCTCTTGGGACCCAGAAAATTTGGAAATGACAGGTATTCTATTAAGAGAGAAACAGGCGTACCAAGAATATACAGCTATGCTTCCATATAAGGTGGGCTTGAAAAGAATATTTCAAATGAATGATGAGCAGATCTGTCAGTTGTATCTTCTCCCACATTCAGGGTTTTTTTTAACTTTAAGTTATTTCCATCTTGCTTATGGCAAAAATATAATTTTGGTTTACTTCCGCTACAGCAGTGAATCATCCCTGCCCAATCCATCAAGCAGCACACTGTAGAGCTGAGGCACGTAAAATAATTATTCAACCGCCTCTTTTTCTGCACGCATCAGTATGCAACCCCATGCATAGCTTTTCGTTGTACTAGCTTACTCCATACCCAGAATCACCATCACAGTTTGGAAGCCCAGCTTCACCACTGTGGTTACAAAACAGTGGAGAAACAGTGCCATCTTTTGCATGCCTGTTCGGAAGTCAGTCTCACTGGATTCAATGGGGCTCATTCCCAAGTCAGTGGATAGTTGATTGTATTTGCTGCAGTAACAAAATTCCATACTACTCGTATGATATGCATGTTCTGTGTCCCACTGTATCCAAAAAGAGCAGACCTTGTATGCTGTTCCTCTTCATGACAATACAGAAAATAGATAATTTCTGTCTGTGGGTAACTGATGGTCAACAGAACCTGAGACACGGGGTGTTTCCTGGCAGAGTTCAGAGCGCTACCAATCAAAAGACACTGTGCTGCTTTGGCATGTTTTCCACTTTAGTGGGTATGTTTTCTGGTAACCAAAGAAAAGGGCTAGTGGTGGGAAAACACAGGAGAGTTGCAAGTGGAAGTCATCATTCCTTGGGGACAATCTCCAATAAAATTCCACAAATAAGGAAGGGTGATTGCATGGTGAAAAGTAGCCATGGGGACAAGCAGCCAAAGTCTGCAACAGCCTCTCCCAGCTTGGCACCCTCCAGATCACCTCTGGCCTTTGGGCATGTCTGCTGTGGTTAGTAGGAATCAAGTCCAAAACATCTGCAGGAAGACTGGATTCCATTAATTGTCCACTGGATCCACAACTGGGCCTGGATTAGTGCCTACCACTCTGAGTTCTGGACTTTATACTGTACCCATGGGCCCTCCTGTACTGATGCAGTTTCCTTCCTTTGAAGGTATGATTATGAACTGAGTCTGCGCCAGCGGGATGATGCTGACATCAGCGATCTTCGCAGAGTCTTGGATGATCTCACCCTGTGCAGGGCTGACTTGGAAGCTCAACTTGAGTCCTTGACTGAGGAGATGATGTGCCTGAAGAAAAACCATGAGGAGGTATGGCCCAAACATTGCCCGTATGACGCACAGAATAGTCGCATGGGTGCAAGGACACAGAATTACAGAGATGGGACCACACCGAGGCCATCTAGTCATTGCTGCCCAAAGGAAGGGCACAATCTGTCCAGTAACTCCCTTCTAGATCCACCCCCATGAAGTAGTCCAACCTTCCCCAACCTCAATGTGTTGGAATATCACTCCCCTCATCTGCAGCCATTGTTTGTGCTGGCTGGGGAAGACTGGAGTTGGAGACCAACACGTATGGATGGCCCCTCTTTGGAGAAGGATGAGTTACACCCCAAGCAGAGCAAAATAGCTCAGGGTACTTTATGCAACCAGCTGCACCCAGTGGGTGAAAGCCAAAACTCCTGAGGGTTCCTAATCAGCACAGGGAGATTTACTTCCATTCAGTTCCAGCCATCTGACTCTGGGCTCAAAGCACGCCCTGGTCATTGAATCGCCCCTCCTGTTTTTGCCTACACCCAACAAGTCTCACCTGTGCAACCAGTTTGCAACACTTGTCCACTTCCAGTGAACAGATCACGGCATATTCAGCACTCCATTTTGGTTGCAGAAGCAGATGTCAGGATGAAAGTTTGTGCCCAGCATCCTTTCCACGTCCTCCTCTTTGCTCCCTTCCCCAGGAGTCCTATGCCCTTCGCTCCCAGCTTGGTGACCGCATCAACGTGCAGGTGGATGCTGCCCCGTCTTGCAACCTTAACAGGATCCTGGAGGAGATGCGACGCCAGTATGAGGCCGACCTTGAAAAAAATCGCCAGGAGGTTGAAGACTGGTACTCTACCCAGGTATGGCCCTCCTTGGAGGCCTCTAAACAAATGTACACTAAAAATGTTCTCAATGGCCATCTTTCATGTTAGAATCCCATTCTCGACCCCCACTTTTGTTCCTTTAAACGTATTCCACCAGATGGAAGAGCTAAACCGGGAGGTGCTCTCCAGTGGAGAACAGCTGCAGTGCTGCCAGACCGAGATCATCGAGACACGACGGTGTGTCCAGGCCCTGGAGATCGACCTACAGGCTCAGCAGAGCATGGTGAGCAGCATGTGGATTGCCCAGCGCGCCCCCGGTTGCTCAGCAGCACGTCCACACAATCTCAGCACGTCCTGCTTCGGAGCAGCTGCTCCAAAGGAGCAGGGGAAGGAATCCCAAAGTCTAGCACGTGTGGCACAGGGCTGGAGAACCCGTGGCTCTCCAGATGCCCTTGGACCGCAGCTCCCATCATCCTCAACTGTGGCTGATGGGGACTGAGTACAGCAGCAGCAAAGCAGGGGCCATGGGCTCCCCATCCCTGCATTTTGTACTTATCCTTGGAGCAGAGGAGCCCCTTAGTTCTGCACCATTAGGGTCTACACAAGACAAGAGGTTAGGCTGCCAAAGCAGGTGTTGATGGTTCACTGAGTAACCTGGATCAATTCCTGATCCACCGCAAAGGCTCAGCGCAAGCTGTATGGTTTGCTTAGCTCATTCAACCCTTGAAAGACCCCCGGAGGGCACAGGAAGCTAAAAGCATACCTGGCTGTCACCTTCTTCCACCAGTGGCAAACACTGGCCACCAGGCTACTTGCTGTGTGAGGCAAGGCTTGTTGACCAAAAGGGCACCCTGAAGAAAATGGACGGCAGAGTCCAAATACTGGAAATGGATTTCATTTCCCCTAGTTAATTGTTGATATTTGAAGCTGCTTTCATAATGTTCTATTATAAAGCTATACATATAGATATAGCTGTCAATCATAAGACACTTTGGGAAGACTATGGCCTTGAAAGGCATCTAAGAAAAATATTGCACATATTACTGTGAAGACAGGTTTAATGTGCTTGCATTTGCACTGTGCAGATATGATGGATGAGCAGGGCTCTGCATTCCACAACATCTGTGCAACTTCAGACCTGGTGCAGGTGGGGTGGGGCTTTCTGGGGGGCACGGGAGAAGTGGAGAAGTGGAGCCATCCTACTAGGAATTCCGGAGGTGCACCAGCCCCTCCTCCCCGTGAGCAGGGGTAAAACACCTGTCCGCATAAGGGTTTTGAAGGGCAAGGGAAGTGTGGAGAGAGCTCTTCTTTCCGTGCTTCCTCCAGCATCCCACTGGATGCCTGTAATCTTCCCAGTTTGGAGGGCTTGGCCAGCCACATGGACGGCACTGCACTGCTGCCCCCCCCCCCCAGCTAAGACCCTTGCAGTCCATCGCACCCCTATTGCCATGAGTAAGCACTGCCCGCTGCTACCCTGCTGAAGCCCCCTGCCTCCTTCCACTCTCAGAAAGGTGCTCTGGAGTGTACTCTGCAAGAGACAGAGTCCCGCTACGGCACTCAGCTCTCCCAGCTCCAGTGCCTGATCAGCAACGTGGAGACCCAGCTCAGCGAAATCCGTTGCGACATCGAGCGCCAGAACTGTGAGTACAAGACCCTCCTCGACGAAAAGGCCCGCCTGGACTGTGAGATCGCCACTTACCGCAACATGCTGGAAGGAGAAGACTGCAAGTATGTATGCAAAAGATACACCTGGCATGGGGATTTATATGGCTTTCACCTTGTGAAGCTCACCTTTGCTTCAACCCCAAAGCACACCTGTAGCGGGGATTGACCCAACCCAGAGCTGGAGCACAGCCCTTCCTAGTATAGCTGCCCAACCTGGTACCTTGCAGACTATGATGCCCGCAGTGGGCAGCCAGCAGGGCCAGCGGGGAAGGTTGCCAAGCCAGCGTGTTGGAACTGAAGTGTGCAAGGTGATGCAGCACAGAACACAAAAGGGCTGCTGCACGTAGATGCTTCTAACACGCTGCTTGGAAGAATCTCTCCACACAGAGCTAAGACATTCCCATCGGGTACTTCATTTTGTTCACACAGCTTTAATAGACCGATAGCCATATCCATTCAAGAATAACCCTGCGGCTCAGCTGGGCTGTGATCTGAAGCCCAGATACTTGGAAATAAGGGCAGATGAAGTAAATGGGTCAGCAAACTTACAGCTAGTCCTGTCTAATCTTGGAAGCTCAGCACGGGTGGGCCTGTTTGAAATCTGGATGGGTGGCTTAAATGTTGTGAACTGCCCGACTGTGGGCAGTATAGAAATGTAATAATAACATCCCTAAGAAGAACACTGTTGTGAGAGCAACCACAATACAGAGCGCAGAGCTTTGGTGCCGGACATCTCAGCTCACCCCTTCTTAAAAATACTCTCACGTTGTCAAATGAACTTGCTTGCAAGGACATGGCTGCCTCTCCTGAACGCTGCTATGCTCTTTCTCCAGGCTGCCCAACCGTCCCTGCAACCCGGAGTGCGGGACCGCCATCCGTTCATCCGTCTGCCGCCCAGTCTGTGTGCCGGAGCCAGTCTGTGCTCCTGCCCGCCCTCCGAGCTGCAAGCCATGCGTGCCGGTGGTGGAGCCCAACCTGGCCCCGTCCTGCATCAATCCCGGGGGGCCCATGTATGCCCCGTGCGGCCCTCCGCCCTGTGTGCCCCCTCCCTGCGGCCCATGCCGACCTCCGGTCTGCCCACCCCCTTGTAGCCCATGCCCACCGGGCCCTCGAGTCAGCACCAAGATCTGCCGCATGTGAAACTCCAACAGCATCAAGGAACTGACTGACCCGAAAACCAGAAGAGAGAAAAATAGGGGGGAAGGTATGCTTATCCTGTGCTTAGAAAATTCCTCCAGGTGTTATACTAAAGATGGTGAGCGCTGCCTAGAAGGTGGCTGTGGTAGCGAGGTAATTCCTCCCTTCCCTGCTGCTTTCGTACTTGCTGGGATGCATGGGAGAGCCTTTGGTTAAGTTTGAATAAACTTCTGTTTTCTGGCATAGCAACAACGGGGCCTCTGGGCTGTTTTCTAGGAAAGGGCTTCTGATCACAAAGGGGTGAGATTTTCTGGAGGGAAGCAAAGGGTGGGATCACAGATCTGCCTTCGGCTGACAGAAGAACTCTGCTCACAGAAGATGCCTCCTTTTCAGGGCTGCCCCCTTTGACTCCCCTGCAGTGCAGCTCACCCAGAGAGCTAGAGGAGCTGCACCAGGGAAGAGGGACTGGGAAGCTGCAGGGGCACCTGGTCTCCTTTTGGGTAGGTCCAAAGAACAGCACCCCTCCCCCTTTTGCTCCTCCACACCTGTGCATAGGTGACTGAGCTAAAAGCAAGCACGCACAGAAACAAGGGGCCCTTAAAGGGCCATTCCCCCCACCAGGGCTCCTTTCCAACTCTCTCAACATGTTCTCAAATACTGGCAACAACATCAAGCAGCAACACCCATGAATAGCACGAGGAAGATTGCAGCTACCCCACAAGGAGCCTTGCCAGGTGTGCCAAGAATGTGGGAAAGTCTCACCATCAGGAAATCTTCATGAAACGAAGCCAGGGGCTTCTCTACAGGGGGCTGTTTTTCCAATACAAACCTCCCCCCCCCGCGCCGCTTTTCCCCATTGACAATGGCCTCTACACCTGCTCTTTGCTCCTCTCCTGAATTGCACCGTTCACGTGAGTGGAGCTTCCACATGCATCACGATGGAAATGCAGTGTAACTCACACAGGAAGGAAAAACAAAGTTCCCCCTTTCCCTTCTCCATCGCAAAGAACGTAGAGACTGCGGCTGAGCCTAGCGGCCCTTTGGAGATTTTGTACAAGGCAGCGAGCTGTTACCTCGCAAAAGCTTTACAGCTCCCTTCACCACTGGCCAGCGCTCTCTCTCTCTCTCTCTCTCTCTGTGTGTGTGTGTGTGAGAGAGAGAGAGAAAGAGAGAGAGAGAGAGATCGCTACGGTGGTATTTCAGTACTGCGCCATTTCCTATCCAGTTGCATCTTCATTGATCGGGGCAAGCAGGGAATGGATTGCGTCATTTGCTCCTTCCCCCCCCCCATCTCCCCCGCTACCTCCACTCTCTCCCGTGGGATTTAGGAGACATGTGGTTCAGGGGGACAAAGGAGGCAGTCAGGAAGGTACCACAAACCATTTTTCGGGGGGGAGGCGTCATTTGGAAGTCGGGGAGAGAGGAGGCTGTGGGAGTGCCGGGACAGGTGAAAACAACCCAAGCCCCCTTGTGTGCTTCCCCCTTCTCCTTCCCTGCTCCTTTCCCCCCAAATGTCCAACCAACGGAGGATTTCCTGTTGCCCCCCTCGACCACCTCAATGGAATCGGCCATGCAGAAAGAGACACGAAGGAGAGGAAAAGCAGAAAAGCGTCTCCTCGTCTTGCAGGCACGTGGCGCAGCAGCAGCAGAATAGTACAGGGCAGGCAGTGCAAGCGAGGGGGGCTTTCCACCGCCTCGTCGTTGCCAATAGCGCAACCACGTCTCCAACATCCCCCTTCCCCGGAGAGTGGAACATACCACCACGAGGGGCGCACACCGAGTTTGGTGCCAAATGCAACGCGATAGACGAGATAATACAGTTCAAAGAAAGAGCAAGAAAAGCACAGAAAAGGGGTTGGAGGGACGACGCCATGAAAAGCCCTCACAAACTTCCAGAGTCAGAGCACAGTAACTGCCTTGGGGAAGATCAGGCCCTAGGGGAGGCTCAGGCTCGGCTTTGGCTGGAGCCGATCGGTTTTCATCTCTCGCCGTGAAGAGTCAAGCAAGGTGTTGGCGCCACCTGCTGTCGGAAGGGGCTTCCTGCGTTAGGTTTTCTACCGAAGAGAAAAGGCAGGCTTCCCGCATGGCCAACGAGCAAAAAGCAACTTAACTTGTCCAATTCTTTGCCCTCCCAAATTCTAATCATGAGGTCAGCAGGAATAGTAATAATACAGAGAAAGATTTTGTTTGATGTGGGCCATCTCATTCTAAGATTTCTGCAGAATGTATTCACTCCAAATAAAACCTAGGTTCTATCCATGTCACCATCCAAATAATCCTCTTGAGAGGGAACTAGAAAGATGCACAGCAACCAAGCAGTGTGGATCAGTAAATGGGTGTCCGCTCTCTCAATAATTATTTTAAAGATGTGTGTAAGTGCAGACACACCATTTATTTATTTATTTGGTTATTTATTTCATTTCTATACCACCCAGCAGCTGAAGCTCTCTGGGTGGTTCACAACAGCAAACAATACGAAATATACCAATTAAAACATATTAGAATGTCATAAAAGTAGCCAATCCAAAATTTCAAACCAAATAAAAACCAGACAAACAAAAAGGATGCATTTAAAAGACCCTGTTAAAGCCTATCCAACAACCAGCAGGCCCCAGTAATTAATTAAATGCCCTACAGTAGAGGATGGCCTTTACTTAGTGGCCAAAAGGCAGCAAAGTTGGCACCAGGTGGGCCTCAGTGACAAAAGCATTATCATAATTGTCAGGGCCCCCCCCCCATGTTAGCATTAAAAAGTAAAAAAACAAATAGATGTATATCTAAAAAACAGAGGCGGGGGGGGGGAGGGCAGAAGCATTTAACATTGCATCCAAAAAGATTCCCAAGTCTAACCCCACATCTTCCCTAGATACATCATGGGCAAAGCAATCTTATACAAGCAAGGGCAGAAATATTCATGGCTGAAGAACCAGCTCTATTTCCAAAATCCTACTGTCCATGTACCAGCCGTGGCAGAATAAGGAAAGATGCAGATCCACCCTCCTATTATTTTTCTTATGATCTGTTGAGAATTTGCCTGCAAAAGAAGGGAAGGTCTCTATGCCAGCTCAAAAGCTGACACAGTTTCTTCTCTCTTCAAAGGGGAAAGAGCGAGCTTTGGATCGGGTGCATTAGAAATTTCCCCTGATCTGTCTCTGGGAAAGATGTAGCAATGGAAAGCTTTGTCATCACCTGAGCAAACTTCTCTCTCTGACCATGGAGGGAAAAGTGAAATATTCAGTATCTTTTGGATCCTGGGTCATGCTCTGACCATAGGATTGCAGCCCGAAACAATTGCAGTCAAATCTTCTCCTACCCTTCACTGCTCCTTCTTGGACCTCACCCAAAGAGAGACAATCTCAATGACTTTTAAATTGCTTACAATCTAAGATACACAACTCAAAGAAAGAAAATATACCTTGGACTGAGAATGTAGCAAGAAAACTGTTCAGAACTCTGCATCCAGCACACAGTATCCAGTATGGCCACATGGTGGAACTAAAGTGCTGTTCAACTTATACAAGAAAAGATTTGGTCGTACTCAGAATGTTAGTTGTGGCAACTGAATGCAAAATCTTATTTAGAAATTGTCTGGTCAAAGTCCTGAATTGGGTCTACTGTATCAGGAAAGGTTTCCTCACTGTCAGAGCAATACGACAGTGGAACCAGCTGCCTAGAGAGCTTGTGGGCTTTCCTACACTAGGGACATTAAACTAAACTAAACTAAAAAGTCATCTGAGGGGGATGGTGGAAATTGGTGTCCTACAACAGCAGGGAGTTGGACCTGATGGTCTTCTTGGCCCCTCTTGACTCTGCTATTTTATGCTTTTGTGATCTGGGCTTTGGAGACAGAGAATCTGCTTCGTCCTTAGCATGGCCTCTGCTCTTGGGGCATCACAGCTCTTCCAAACATAGCACGAACATTTGCATATGAACAAACGGCCCATTTTTCAAATTTCTCTCTTCCAAATGAAACTGCCTATAAACAAGCTTATGACAGTGGTCCTTAGGGCTGGATCTGTGTTTACTTATTAAGAGTAGATCCATAGAAATCAATGGGAATTGTTATTCATAATCCCATTGATTTCAGTAAGTTAACTCTTCCAAGTACAAATACGTATGATTTCAGACATTATGTGTCAAAGCCAATCCACATCAAATTCTGCGCATGAAGTCAGGTGCCCATGACTCTCTATGGCATCATGGCTGGGCATCAGCATGGGTGGATTAAAAACACAGCATGACATAATCATGTACAACCACTGACAGCTACACCTGCCTTCACTGTCTCACCCCGGGAGAAAGAAAATAAAAAAGGAGTGTTGTTATTTGTTGAAAGGGTTGAATTGGTGCAGCTGAACCCATATAGATGGAAGGGCAGCAATCTAATCCTCCTAGCAGTCAGTCAACACTAGCAGAAATCCTAGTGGGAATGCATAGCAAGGCTGAACACCATATAAATCCCTTGGATGAATCTTGCACGCAAGCAAAAGCTTTATTGGATCAACAGCACAAGGTGTCAACACAGCTTCCAACTGGTACCTATAAACAGGATGGTTTAGGTGTCTGATCTGGACTTTAAAACATTCCAGTCAGTTGAGAAATGGGACCACACCAGCACAGACAACCGGTTCTACAAATAGTAAAGTGGCTGGAATCTGGAAAGAAACAGGTCCAGAGCAGGAAGTGGGGTGGACTTGAACAAGGCGAGGTCCTGGCACTGAAACCATATTTGGTGATGGGAGAGACCCGATTGTCGCGCTGCGGAGGATGTGCCATGAATCATGGTTCAGTAATTCCACTGGATTGGCAACATTTGCCTTAGCAAGGGGTGGGCGACATGCTGCAGGCATGTGGTTGCTGCCACTCCCAAAATGGGTGGATTCCCTCCACGTGGCTTTTATACAGGCTACAGAGTGCCCAAAGGGTCTACATTAGCTTGTTTGCAAAGTCTAGTAGAATCTTCTTGGTTCTTGGCCTCTTTCTGGAAACCTGGAATCCTTTAGGTTTGTTAACCATATGTTGGCCTGTCTGAAGTTGAGATGCCTTCTGTACTGCCTCACTATGCTCTTTGGTAAGGGTCCTGGTGGTCCTTCACCCCATGTAGGGGCTCATAGCATCAGAGACTGGTTTCCTCCAGTTACTTGTCTCATGGCAACTTTTGTTTTTTGGCCTCAGTAAAGTTAATGATGTAACTGGAGGACAATGTCTTTGGCAAATGCTCCAGCTAACTGTGGAGCACTTACTATGTGGCTAACCCTGATTCTCCAGCAGAACCCCCAAGCAGCGGTGATGGGGAAGGACACACACCTGCCCTAACACCTTTGGTCTGCACCAGGATCCAGATGTATCAGCACATGTAGGAAGCATCAAAGGTTAGTCTAACTCATGACTAGATCCAGATTATGAATGGGCAAAAATGGAAAATTTACAAGAATCTAAATGGAGCGATGCTTCTTAACAAGTCT
Source organism: Varanus komodoensis (assembly GCF_004798865.1). NCBI lineage: Eukaryota > Metazoa > Chordata > Lepidosauria > Squamata > Varanidae > Varanus > Varanus komodoensis. The sequence goes on along the minus strand of NW_025336088.1, from coordinate 5,025,546 downwards.
GCCAGATTCTGGACCTCCCCCTCAAAACTGGATCCCCAGTCATCTTAGCAGTAATAAGTTAAAAAGGTACAGCTCTTCAGCAAATCTCTGGCTTTGAAGACTGAAAGGAGTGCAAGAAACTCACCAGAAAGTAGGGACTTCTGAGAGTTCCATTTGAGGGGTAAAAATCCGAAGCAGGGGCTGAACCAAATGTTTCCATTTCAGCCCCTTGGTTTTGTTCCATTTCCCCCATATCGGCACTGACTTGATTCGCACTAAGTTGAGCCAACACATTAAATTTGGTTTTGAAATTTGTGCAAATTATTATTTTTTACACTTGACTTTCAAAAGCAAGCTCCTCTGTACTTGTTGGAATCTGAAATGAAAGGCCTTGCTTTATTAATGTCCTGGAAACTGTTTCCTACCAAAGGGCAAGCTGTCAAGTCAGAGCGAAGTCATGAGCAGATCTTTCTCATGAAGGAGGGTGGCCAGCAGATGACCATGAGATCTAGTAGTGTTTGGGCCTGACAGTTCTCAGTGTCCTGCACTTTTCTCCCCTTTCCCACACCTCTAAGTGCTCAGGAAAATGGACTATTGCTAGCCAGCCCACTTTCATTTTGACAGGCTCTGTTAAAACTCAGTCTTCCTTTTAAAATTGAGTTTTTGACTGTTTTTGGAGAGACATGTGCACGTTTACTGGATCAACTCAGCGGGTCCCAGTGAGAGAAAGTGTCATCATTACTACTAGATCTCATTATTGGACTGGCGCTGAAAACAAGACATGGTTAGTCAAAAACAGTCGTGGGCTGCAATCTAGTCCAGAGCACGGCAGGGACAGATGCGACCTCGTTCTCTTCAAGAGATGCCCCGCAGATTTTCCGCTGCGTTTGGCAGCGGTCCACACTGAATAGGCAGCCTTGGCAGGCAGAGAGGTCTGTGGACACAGATGCCGCTGGACAAAGTGACGGGCTCTCTCTCATCCAAGTGCATTTGTCTGAAGGTTAAGGAGGACCTGACATATGGGCAGTCCCTTTCAACTTGCAGGCTCCACTGTTTTCTTGAAGAACTCTGCATACCGTTCACCCTTTTACACATTAGGTTGTGGGCTGCAAATGCCAGGAACTGTGCTTCCTTTAGGCTTCTGAATAGACCCCTCACCCACCTAGCACAGCCCACCAAAAGTGGGGAGAAACAAACAGCCTCAATGCGCAGCAGTTGTGGGGCGCTGTGGACAGTCTGTGGTTTCAGCGTTTTTCAGCAGAGGCGCTCTGCAAAGTTTCTTGCACTGAATATTATCCAGAGAGTCTTGATTGTGTGTGTGTGTGTGTGTGTGTGTGTGTGTGTTAAAGTTCTAATAGGCAAAAAGAATGTGTGTTTTTTAAAGAATTAACGAGGTGCAGATATTTAGCATAACAAAGTAGTACAATTACAGAGTGTTGTTTTTGCCCACACTCAACAGAACTTTGATGTATAAAGAGGGATCAGGCAGTCCGCTGTGAAGAAATAGATCAAATGTGCCTCACATGCCCTCTTTGAAAGAGCGAGCGAGTGAGCGAGCAAGAGAGAGCTTTGTTGCCACTCTCAAGTGCTGCAAATGAAGGCTGAGCAGATGTTTGCTCTTCCTGAACCAGGCACTGCAGTATGTGAGGTGATTAATCTTATATAGGCTGGAGAGCTCCACTTTGGCCAGTTAGTGAATGAACTGGTTATTGCTGGATTTCTAAGAAGAATGTACAGCCTGCTGTCAGTCAGAATCCCAAGGGTAGCTCACAATGTTTCAGAAGTGTCGAATGAAAAATGTGCTGAAGATATCAAAGGCCAGAAAGTCCGTAAGAGCAGCATAAAAGCAAGATAAAAATCTGGCCAGATAAAAGAGGTTACAGTGAATTAGAAGGCTTCACAAAATAATAAAGTAGACCTTCATCTGGATCCAAATTTATATCAAAGTAGGTACCAGGTGAGCCTCCTTGATAAGGTTATTCTAGAATCGGGGCAGTATGTCCAATAAGTTCCTTTCCTTGTGAACCATTTGCCATAATTCAGATGGTGAAGGGGCCTCTGTTGGAAGTTTTCAGCGGACCGCTACTCGAGGGGACAAGTCTTCCTCATTGCACAGCAGATCTGAAACTTCCCAGAAGAATGTTTCTGTGAGCATTTCTGAGATGTTCTTCTCAGTCCTTCCCTTCCCAGAAAAAGAAGGTACTTTATAGCATTTTCTCCTAAAACTTGCAACTATATTTGCTGGGCTCCAATTATTCAATGGTGTGAGAAAAACACTCCGTATATTCTCAGAAGGGCTTTGAATTATTATTTCTTAATCTCTCATATCTTCTGATGAGTAATGAGTTAAATTAATCTCTGCTAACTCTGGAAGTGTGTCTGCTTAGCTCAGAGTGCTTCCTTTCCCTTGTACTGCAACCTCTTTGCAGCCTCCATGGGTCAGTGTCCATAGCTGGCACCGGCTGCACTTGGACAGGACACATCCCCAGGGACATTGCCCAGGCAAAGCTTCCCATCCCAGAATTGTGCACCTCTGTGCACCTTTTAAGCACAAGTCCAGCTTAAAAATATTTTTAAAAAATCATAAAAATATGTGTATAGATTAGGGGGAAAATAAAAAAAAGTGGCGAATTGCTGACGGCCCCTTCAATGTGCCACTTGGGCACATTGAAGGGACTGTCAGAAAATATAGGAGGGGGGCTGGACTGGGAGGAGATGTGGCAAGCAGAGAAGGGCTTGCCGTCAACAAGAGGAAAGGGAGACAATCTGGGCCTTTGTTAGAGACTCGTGGGAGAATTGAGGCGCAAGCACTAAGACAACCCATGGTGAGCCCAATTACCTGCTGGGTGCCCCACCGGTTGTTCCATGAACAACCCACATGGTGTAGCTGATTTACAAGGTGTGTTATAATGTTGTGCAAAGTCTACCAAAGACTGTCTGGATGTCACCAAACATGCCATCAGGCCAAATGGGGATTTGAACTACTTCAAGCGCACTACTTTAACCACTCAACCACAGTGTTCTAAATTTCATTAAATTAGAAATATATCCAATTAACATTCTTTAGGTATGGGTTGTTTACTTTTTAATTGCTGCCTTGAGAGCGATTGCCACAATAACCCAAGGGATAATGCAAGACCATAAACAGGAAGGGAGGTTTCTATAAGGCAATTGCCATGGCCACAGGAAGCTTGGTCATGGCCACAGAAAAGGTCAGTAATTTTCTAGCCATTTCCCAGCCTTCTCCAGGTCTCCTGGCTACTGGGAAAAGCCAAAGTTGCCAGTCGTCCATCTGTCTGCCCCAACTTGGCCAGCGACAAAATCATCTGAGACTATCTGGCCCTGGTTGCTAAGTAGCACACATCAGGGAAAATTGTTCTGCTCCCTTGTGCTCTCCATGGGACCTTCACAGAGCAGCAGTCACAACATCAAAATCCACAACACCAGAAGGAACAACATCCAGAGCCTGGGGAGTGGACATTCACCCTCACCATCCCTGCAGGGTCTTTGTGAGTCTCCTTTTAAAGGACTTGTGTTCTCTACAATTCATTTGTGAGTCAGTGTGTTATTCACTTATTCTCAACTAGGTTGCTGCTTGGAGGCTTGTCATGAGACAGGGTACAAATATTTTATATTAAATATTTGTTGGTGGGTCCCTTCCCCAGTTGACCTAGACTTTTGGAAAGACAACAGTCCCAGTAAAGTACTACAACAATTAGCTCTGGTAACTTGGTTACCTTTTCCAAGTAACTACGCTTACTTGGAGAACAACATTGCTACCCAAGGGTACTGCCACAAGGGTACCATTCCTATTGAATTCAGTGGCCTGGTTCACACATAAGGAGAGCCCAGAATATGAGCTAAATATGAGCTGTCATTGAATTATGGATTGACCAAAACTGTGGGTTATCACTGCATGAGATCCCTACACTAACTTTTGTTCTTTATCCATGAACAACCCAGGGAAAGAGCCCATGGTTTGTCATTGGGTTGTAAACTCTGGGCTGTTCAAGGTCAACAGCTCATAGTTAAACTGTAGCATAAGTTGGCACACGATGACACCTCATGGTTTCAGGACATTCCACATTCATTTATCTGCAAATCAAATCACTAGGACCTTCTTTCAGTGCTTGAGCACAACAATGGGATCCACGGCCCATTGCACAAAATCTGAGTGTGCCCTATTAGCTGAAGCAGCAACACATGTGCACTATGCACACTCATGGTTTACACATGTGCCAATAGTCACATCCAACCGTAACTCCCTCAACATCTGCCTATGCTGAACAACCATGTTGCTGGAAAACAGCATCCGAATAAACGTAGAAAGAAACATGAACTCAGATGCAGGGCTATCACTTGCTACACCAATCTTGTGAAAAGTTCTCAGCCTCCCCCTTTCTGAGGGCATAATCCATGCATGTTCAGGCAGAAAAACGTCCTGCAAGATCCAGCATTCTGCTGCTGGCTTCAGGGTGCTGGGAGCTGTGGGACTTTTTTCTGTCTAAACACGTACAGGATTGTACCCCTGAGTGATGTGTCCCGATGTCAAGATGTATATTTCCCTGCCCTTCCTGTTCATAATGTGAAATGTTGTGATGCTGGGAATGAGGTAAATTTGATTACATGTTATAAAAGGGAAGAATGCAACTCAAGTCTGGTATTTTTTTTGGCAGCAACCCCATCTGTATCACAATGTGACTGTCGATCCACCCTTAATTTGTTCTATCTCTCAGCATCTCTCTTTTGTATCTGCCACTCGAAAGCATTGATATGCTAAGCAGATCTGAGACGCCAAGAAAAACCTGTTCACTTCCTGAAGCTGTTCTGTCTCAGTCATATATTCTTCTATTTCTGATAATAAGGGGCTGAGTATCAGTGCTTATAAAGCAAAACCAGCACCAGCCATAAACAGGAAGGAGGCATTGGCAAGTTGGGGGAGCCCTGACGTTTGTAGAAGCAAAGCAAAGCAAAGCAAAGCAAAGCAAAGCTTGAGGCAGTCCCCAGAAACAGCCCAGTGGGAATGGCACATGCTAAGGATGCCTCATATGTTTAGGACTTTGGGATGGGGACTGGAAAACCAGGGGAAGAGGAAATGGAATGGGATATCCTAGAAAATGGCAGAACTGAATAACTGGAACCCTGGACAGTATTCCACAAGGCAACATTTTTTTGCAGCTCCCACAGCAACAATAAATGTGTTTCTAAAAATAACATTATTAATAGAAACCTTAGAACAGTCCCACAGTAACCAAACACACTGGGGTTCTACTCCAAGGCTCCCCATTTTTGAAACTTCCTGTATCAAGGCTTTAAAGTTAAAAGCCATCCTGAGACGTTCTGTAGGGGATGAGAGGGAAAACCTTTTAATAAATAAATAAAATGGAGATGTTGCTGCAAGACTTCTTTACCTGCCTTCCTTTACCTGATAGTGTCTCCCATTCTGCAATGCCTGCCAGGGCAAATTCTGCAGTTGAGGGGTGCTGGGGAGAACCTGGGGTGATTTCTACCAGACTTTAGCTGGTTCTTTCGGAAAAGCTCAGAAAGACGTCAGGTTTTTTTTCCAAGAACCCTCTGTGAAAACTCAGGACAACACACAAAGGGGAGTTCGTGCTTGCTCTGTCGTCGTTAAGTGCTGTCAAGTCATCTCTGACTTCTGGAGACCCTCTGAATGAATGTCCAAAATGTCCTGTCCTTGACAACCCTTGACAATTCAGCTCTTGCAAATTCAAGGCTGTGGCGTCCTTTGTCCAGTCAGTCCAGTTAGTTCCAGTTAATAATGATTCAGTTTATCCAGTTAATTGCCTAGGATTGGGATGAGGTGCCCTGCAAATCAAGATTTGTTGTTCTACTGGCTGACTGAGCCACCCGGTCCACCTTTGCCTTTGGTCCGGGGTGGCCGCAGATACTCCACCTCTAGACTCAGCCCTTCTTGGTGATCATTGTGCTCGCTGCTCATACATGCATGGCTTCATAAGGAAATACGGGAGCAGTGACAGCAAACCAAGGGGTGGGTCTAGGCAAACCTGCAGCATTATTACGTCAGAATGTCCATAACTTACCATATATAGCTCTGCATTCTGAAGAAGCATTACTTGCTTGGTACAGAGGACTAAACTTTATGCCATCTACAGATCTGGCAGCAGCTTGAGTCAACTCAACTGTACCTCAATCCAACACTGACAGTGAATTTTCCTGCACCTTTTCCTCAAAAATAGCTTATAAGGAGGATGCTGTTATTTTGCACATATTTGTATCATTTGGCAGTTGGCATTGTCCGAACAGCAACCTAAGTCTTGGACCAGTCATTCCTTCAAATAAAGGACTGTCCCCTCTAAAGTAAAGCCATGCTAACCAGTGTAATGCCAGAAGGTCAACATCAGCACCTTGAGTAGGGCTTGGACATGAACTGGCAACCGGTTAAGTTCTTTAACACTGGTGAGATACATTCCCAGTGAGCTGTTGCTCTTAAAAGTCTCACAGCTGCATTCAGGTCCATTGCCAGCCTATGTTCAAAGATGGTGCCACATGCAATTCACTGCAGTGGTCCAGCCAAGAAGTGTATGCAAGAACACTTCACTAATCTATTTTCTGCTATTACATTATTTGAGCTATCTCACTAGACTACTATTAGAGCAGACAAACAACAGTGATGATTATCCTTCTTTTCAGTTCAAAGCACCAAAGCAACAGACAAAAGGTCCAAGCCATACAATTAAAATCATGCAAAATAAGAATGAAATCACACAGTATTTCAATAGTGAAATAGCAGCTCTACAGTAGAAGAGCACTAATTCATAAAATTTAATAAAAACAGATGGTCTTTAAGCACTAAAAACTTGTTGAAAGTAAAAAAGGTCTTCATTACCCTGCAAAACACACACACACACACACACCCCTGGGAGGCTTGGCGGATCTCTACAAGGTAGAGATACTACTAGTTTGTTCACACCAAACAAAAGAGAAAAAAAAGGTTCCCATCTCTCCTGCACCTATCTATGCAATCTCATATTACATCAGGATAGACTTCAATCCTTCTGTCCCACGTATACAGCAAGAAAGTAGTCTTGACCGGAAGTAGGAAGGCATCAGTTTAAAAGAGGAATGTTTATTGTGCTAAAATGCTGTTAGTCACCTCAAGAGTTTTTTAGGCTGCAAGTTCCACAAACATATTTAAATAAATAGATAAATAACCTCAGTGCAGGGTCAATTGCATCTTGTGCGACTACAAGCAGGGGAATTGGTGTGCCACCCGAATGCTAATGTCAATCAGAAATTAGCTCTCTTGGCCAACAGTCAGACCTGGAACGCCAAAAGCCAAAAACTCCCCCCAGCCCCTCACACACATTCTTGCTATGAGTATGTACACGCATGTTGCCATGGCATTGACTTAGCATTCACTTATATCACAGAGAGGCCATCCTATTTGGAGTTCCACTGCACATGATTGAAAAGTATGTGCTGTGAAGGCTCTCGTGGCGCTGAAGCTGTGTTCCCACCTTCGCTTTTTCCAACGACTTTGCCATTTCTTTAGCAAAAGCTCTTCATTTCCATTGCACATTTGGCTCACTATTCGTTGGCAAAGGAAGAGTCTCTGAGCATGCACAGAAAGGTCTGTTGAACCCAAACTAGAGACTATTTCCAAGAATGAGCCTCTTCAGCCAGGCTGGTCTCTGGGATATCATAGAGAAAATATTATTTATTTCAATGTCTGCATAGTGGCTGCCAATGCATTTCCAGATACAGTACAAGGTACTACACATTACCCTGCTACCTTCAGGAGGGAGTTAAAGATGTATCTCTTTTGACAGACCTTCCCAGATTAGTTTCCAGATCAGTTTTATTTAATGCTGTTTTCAGTCAAATTTTAATCATTGTTAGGTTAATTCCTTGTAGACCACCCAGAGCCAATGGGAATGGGGCAGTATAAAAATCAAAATTAAAAAAAATCATAATGACCATTTTGCAAGGAGCATTTGGTAAATCTGTTATGGAGCTTTGTTCTGGTTACTACACAATGATGCAGCCACTCCAGAGTATAATTTGGGTCTCTACCAATTGAGCAACTGCCTGTGGTATCCAGTGGTGGATCTTGTCCAAAAAAGCAGAAATGCAAAGGATGTTTTTTCTGGTATTGATAGGCTTCATTTGTTGAACTTCTGTCTTTTGTACAGCATTGGTACCCTGCCTGAAAATGGTGGAATGGTATCATTAGGAAAAGAATCTTACCTATTTATTTACGGAGTAAAATGCTGCTTAATAGTTTAAAATGGAAGTCTCCTCTAGGGATAGACACGAATTGTACTTCAGTTTGTAAACCATCCGAACTTGCCCCATTCACAAATGCACATCAGTGCACACTTGTGACTGCATTTGAAAAATGCATTTTGTTCTGTTTTAAATGTGCAGTTTGAAACCATTTTTTAAAAACTATATTCTAGTCAGTGGGGAAATCCACTCTGTTCCCATAGGAAATTTAATACTTGGAGAGCCTCCCAACAGGTGAGGAAGCATTTCTCCACAGACAAAAGGCCCCTTGCAGATGTTCAAAGGCCCTACTGTTTTTTGTCAACAAAGCTGGGAACAAACCTTGGGATACATTCCAGGAGTAGTGAATGCGTAATACCAGCCTTCATACTCTTTCCCAGTAACTGCGCCTGCTTGTTCAACCTTCCCTCTGCCAGGACAAGTGTTCAAGGCAGCTTGCCCCACTGTGCTCAAGCCAGCGAGGAATTTATGCTGGAAAATCAATGTTTGGGAAGACGATCTTCCCTGCAGAAAGTGGATACGCAAGGGCACAGTTCTTATGCACAACGGAACAATGTTAAGGAATAGCATTAGGGAAAGATGAGATCCACTGATGCAGAAATGAAGGTGCTATTGATATAACAGCTGATTTGGCTGACTTTTAATGATAACAGAACATGGCTATAGGCTGAGAGCAAGTCAGAATTCGTTCGGACAAGGAGTTGCAAAGCTTTGTCATTCACTCTGTCGCCTTATAATTAGGAACCACACTGGGGCTTTCTTCCAAACTATTCTGAGCAGCTATGCCATGGAGAGAGCACCTCCAGCAAGAAAAGAACCAAAGAAAGAATAAAATTATGGGGTCTGAAATAAAGAACAATCTATCCAGGAATGGATAGATATTTTGCCTTCCTAGAAAAATATCTGCACCTGATAACAGCTGTTCTGGAGCCCCACTGGTGCCCTCGCTGCCATTACCTTCCTAACACCATGCATACAATTATTAAGTTACATTTATATCTCACTTTTTACTTTTTGAGAGGAACCTAAGGAGGCCTAAATACTCTCCTGCCATTCTTTATCTGCACAACAAAACACCTACGAAGCAGGTTATGCTGAGAGTGAGAGACTGGCCTGAAGTCACCCAGTTCCCAGATCCCTGGTCCAGCATCACATCGAATTAGCTCTCACATTCTTTTCTGTCTTTTTTTTTTTTTTTGTCCCCCCACGGCCATTAATGCTAGGCAAAGAAACTCCCCTAAGATCACTCCAGAATCTGCTCCACGTTTCCAGATTTTCTCAGAGATTTTTCAAGGGATATAAGTAAGCTTATTTTATTTTAGATTACTCTCTAAAATAGTGAAGGCTGCACCTTCACCTGGTCATTTCAAATTAAGTGCCACCCCAAATGTCATCTATTTTTAAAAGCCAAGTCCTGGTGATTAATCACAGTGCAAACATGTTGTGCAAATGGCGGGTCATTGTAGAAAGCTCCAGGAAGCTCCTGAGAATTAGGAAGAAGACAGCTGCGCAACAAACTAATCTGAACCAACATGGAGACGCTCCCCAACCCAAATACATTTCACTTTCTGGCTGCCTTTGAAGTCTGTTCAGAAGCTGCAGCTTGTACAAAATGTGGCATCCAGATTAACAACCGAACATATAAGACCAGTTCTGGCCTGCTTGCATGGGTTGCCTGTATGCTTCTGAGGCCAATTCAAGGTGCTGGTTTTAGCCTAAAAAGTTTTCTGTGACTTGGGACTACATGATGGATTTCCTCTCCCAGCTGCAGTCTACCTAGATCCAATGGGCAACATTCCATGGCCTTCGTTCAAGTGCCAACGCCAAGAGAGATTCGGCAGGTAGCCAGAAGAGAGAGGGCTTTCCTACGAAACGGCCTTGCCACCAAGGCCGGCCAGCCTGCCTCCAACCTTGTCATCATTTTGGCACCAAGTTAAGAAAGTCTTTTATCTTGGGCTTTTAAGATATACTTGGATATCCAAGGGCGTGAGCGGATTACTCACTCCAGGTGTTTTTACAAGACTATATTTCAGTGTAAGTTGTTTGTCTTTAATTGTTTTGTTTTAAAATGTTTATATTTTGAAAAAAAAGCATTTCATTCTATTGTTATTTTGAACTGAGTAAATTGCCCAGAGGTTCAGTCATTGGGCAATGTAGACGTGAAATGAATAAATTAGAATAGATAGATTACATACCATCTGTCAGCCATTCCCCATCATCTGTTTTCTTGATTTGTTTTAACTTTACAAGAGTGCCCAAAACATTGCTCCCCAAGGTTCAGCCTTTAATGCAAAGGAAACATCTCTAGCACTGAGGAAAATCTTTAAAAATGTAGCTGAGATACCGACATGGCTGGGATCTGCCATGCTGTAAGGCTCGGGATGAGACAATGTAGGCCGGAGGGGAAGCAACCTGATGCTGTGTGCTGCAAGTCCATTAGTCCCTCACCATTAATCATGCTGAATGCAGGTGGTGGGAGTTGTAGTACAAGCAATGCATATTACTGTCAGTAGGTTAAGAAGTGATGCCACGCTAACTGAAGGAGCCTGGAGAACCAAGGCTGCCAAGCCCACCACACTGGTATGAGAATATGGTTTGCATGAACAGCAGTGGTGCTTTGCAGCCCCTGGGGATCAGGGCCAGTGGAGGGAAGGGCATCTCTAGGTGTTGGGTATCTGAGCTCTGCTGTAGAAATGGTGGAACTTCATGTTGGCAGAACTGGCAAGCGGAACTATGGAGGGATTGCCCCACCGTTTCAAGATGGCAGCCAAGTAAGAAAGGCTCAGGGACCACACGCTGACCACTTCCTTAGCCTTGTTCCTTAGCTGCTGGGGCCTACTCCAAGTATCGCTATAACAATAATATTTTAGAGGACTCCCTGCTGGGAGAAAGCCGTCAGCTATGTGCAAGGAGGCTGAAAAGCCATTCCTCTCCAAATCATTTATGTAGCGGGAGGGTTCACCATCATCTCTTGCTATCCAAGTTGTTCAATCATTCAGGAGAGGAAGGAATGAGGCCAAAGTCCTCTGAACAGCCAAAATATTCATGACAGCTTTAGGGCAGCCAAAATACCCCACCCCACCCTACCCAGAGAGAATCTCTCTCACTCATTACAGACTTTTCAGATATATCTGCCTGATTCTGAGAAGGAGGCAGAAGAGCAAGGGGGAGAGCAGGACTCACTGATTTGAGGTTACCTAGTAAGGTACTCAGCCACAGTGTAAGAATCAGCTTGCCCTGGAAGGGTTTTTGGGATGGGATGGGGAGCATGCAAGACCCAGACCTTAGCCCAGTAAGGAGGCAACAGCAGAAATAAGCTGCCCAGTTAGACGGTGGACTCAGGGAAGGACAGGGGGAAGTTTCATGTTTGGATTCAACTCAACATGGACAGTTGCTTCTCCCTCAACTTTGACAGAAAGCTATTTAGAGTTTGTTCTGTAATCTGTTAAGTTTCAATAAAAGAATTGCACTTCAAAATGCTGTCTTCAGTTTGATAACTGGAAAGAAGGAGGGAAAGGACCAGCTCATGACACCACCCACCATTTGTAGGTGGCAAATGTTGCACTGAGATGTGCAGCCTGCATTTCCGCTGCCAGTAGCTCGTTATCAATATATAGGGAAATAATTCTATAATCATGTTGAACACGGGCAGCTGCTACTATTGCCATGCATTTCAGAATAGCTTGGAACAGTAGAGAGGCCAAATGGTAGGACATGACACTGGAAACAATGGCCACCTCCCACTCTCTTTTCTCTTGATGAAGGGAAGGTATCAAGCAATGAGACCACCCAGAGGCTTTGTTAAATACAGATGTGAATTCCCTGCAAATCTAGGATGGGGCAGAGGGAGAGGACCATGTTTTTGAAGTCAATGCAGTAGTGCCAACAAAGCCTGAGATGTTTCCACGGGACCTTTTCAGCTCTTCATTTTGCAGGAAAGTTCAAACTTCATTCTGAGGGAGGACAATGGGTTGCAGAACAGTGCTGATTTGGAAGCTGGTGTGTAGCGCACAATTCTGCAGCATAATGTGTATGCATGATCATGAGAAGATTCAGTGGTGCCTTCAAGCACTTTCAAACTGACCTATACTGCTTCCACACAGTTTTAGAAGTAGGCTGTGCAACAGAATGAAGATTAAACTACCCTCACAAAGAAGAGGGAATGAATTATGAGCATCCATAATAAAATCGGTCCACAAATGTTGGCATGGATTACTAGCCAGCCCTTCTTTGTAGTCATCACCAAATGCTTCACCTTCTGGAGACATTCTCAAGCCTGTGAAGAAGGAAAGAAGAGTGGGAGTGTGTTCTGGCGCTCAGGATGGACTTGCTCAATAACTGTGGAATGATGTTTCTAAGGTCGGGTATTCCTGATGAGCAGGCTAGTGGACCAGCGGTTGTCACCAGGACTGTGCAATGCCTCACCTGGGGACAACAATAACAACAACACAGAAGTAGCACCAAGGATCATGTGGAAGCAACAATATGAAATAGCGACTTGTAAAGTAGTATTTACACTGGACAAAATAAGAATAGGGATAACAACAACATTTGGGGGTCAGTTCCACCTACTCGTATCACACAAACCTCCTATGAACATCTATGAATAGTTAATACTGAACCAGCCCAGCCCTACCAGGATGCAGAGTGAAGCAGGCACTTCCGGCAGCTGATGCTGGGAGGCAGCAGCCAGGTGTCCAAAAAGGGACCTGGGCATCCCATGGCCAGTTTGGCACCTCCTAAGCTCCCTTCAGGTGCAGTGCATGATGCTGTCCCATAATCCGTGTAGAAGACAGGTTCACTGGCCGATCTAGTCAGCTTTTGCCCATGGAATGGGAAAGGATGCCATCTTGTCCTTTGCCTCAAGCAGGAAAATGTCTTGGGCAGCCCATGTACTGGTCAGCTGCAGGAACGACATACCTGAGCCAGGACACACGAGACCTTTATAAAGAATGATCTGTTTCATTAACAGGTCAGGCTTTGGGCATGTGATGCAATAATAAAGAACAAAGTAACTCAGCCCATATGCGGAATGCTTTAAGTTCACTATTATGTATAAATAAACTAATACATACCAATACATTCTAAAGCAAACTTTCAAAACACTCCACATGTCAATTTTAAAATCTGAAATTCTGCTGAAATTTGAATTTGTCTGGAAAATTACTAGAAGTTAGGATGGGGCACAAAGATAGGTTTAACACCAAAGAAAAGCTTGGAAGATATTTGCTTTTTTAAAAAAGCAAGGTGGAATACGCTTCCCATGAGCAGTGCCCTTGATGAAAATTGGTCACCCTGAGGATATTATTAATTTTATTTTAACTGATGTGATTTCAAGCAACATCTTTAGCATTGTGTTTCATTTGGCAGTGCATAATAAACCCCATCTTGTCTGGATTGCCTCTTCTCCACTTCTGCATAGCTCAGTCCTTGGTTTTGGGTTTTTTATATATACAGACTGAGCTGCTATTCATACATTTATGTGCAGCATCTAGCTTCCTGGATTAATAATGACGTTACCTAACTTGCACACCTGGGCTGCTATCAGCACCTGGCATCTGGAGACATCCCTTTTATTTTGTCATTCTGGCCCATCACTGCCAGTAGAGTCTAATTTCCAAGAGCAATTTCAATTCCTAGTGTAGCATTACTCCAAAATATTATGAGAAATTAAAATGCTGGCCCACAGCTGCCTGGCACTGCTCATCCAGACAAGTCCATCTGGTATGGAGACCATTTATGCATCACTCCACATCAAACATACATGGTAATTTGTGCTTTTCTGCTAATATGGAAGGACTTAGTATAATTTAAGCAGAAATAGATATACATCTCACTGTAGCAGGACAGGGTGTGACCAGATCTCCTTTTTTGAGGTTCACCTGGACTGGACAAAAGGGAAATTAAACCAGGGCATCTTCAAACCTGCAGCTGGTTCTGCATGTGCAGAAGAATAGTTAGACAACAGTTCAGATAAGGACCACTAGACTGGTTTAAAGATTGCCCCCATCTGCTTAAAAGGGTTTAGATAACCATATGTTTTTAGAAAGCTCCATATAATGACTTGATAAGTATGCATAGTGCTTTGGGTGGAGTCACAAGTTCTTAACATGCTGGCAATAGATTTTAAATCTGTAACATGCTCTTCCCCCTTAAAGCAAGATGTGAGGAAGCTCAGTCCATTTTCTGGCCTTTGATCCTGTGTGCAGTTCAGGCAGTTTAACTTGCAGCCGCAAAGAGCAAGAGCTAGCACACTGCCTGCACCTTGTCATAAACAGAAACGTGAAGCGGACTCTGGGCTGCTTCCACGCTGCTCCTCCCTTTGGTAACCACACCTCACTGATACCGTGCAAAAGAGAGAGAGAGGGAGAGGAAGAGGGAGGCAGTCAGGAGGGGAGGGGGAGAAGGAGGGGGAGAGGAGAGAGCCCTTCATATGCCCTTGCTGTTGTGCTCAAGAATGACGGCCGCATTTGCAGTCGAACAAGGGTTTCAGAATTGACGTAGAGGAAACACATACTTTGCGATGACACAATCCTTGTTGGCATAGTTGTTCCACAGAAGGAAACTCCCACACGGAAAGGCTTAAAAGTGTGTAAGGGAGGCAGAGACAGTTCTCAGAAGGTGCCAGCCAGTCAAAGGAGAAAGAGAGAGGAGGGACTTAGCCTGCACGTTCAGTTCCAAACAGAGAGGTCAGGATGAGCTGTGGCCAAGGCCTCCACCAATACCACTTTTCTTCTGGATCTCTCGGGGGTGCTGCAGGATGCAGCTTCACACATGTTGGAGATTCCTACACAGCTTCCAGCTTGTATGGAGGAAGAAGCAGTCCACTCCTCCCTGTGTCCTTTGGAGGACCTCTCTGGCTGGCCTCTGATGCAGGGGCAGGTTGGGGAGGCTTTGGCGGTAGCCAAGGGGACCTCTTCCTGGCAAGGAATGAGAAGCAGACCATGCAGGACCTGAACGACCGCCTGGCTGCCTACCTGGAGAGGGTGCGTTCCCTGGAGGAGGACAACATGAAGCTGGAGGGCTGCATCCGGGAGTGGCACCAGAGGAGGGCCAAGGGCACCCCGTGTGACTTCAAGGATTACGAGCAAAACATCTCAGACATGCATGACCGGGTAAGTCAGTGGGATGCCTTGCCTCGCCTCGCCTCGCCTCGCCTCTCCAGGGGGGATTCAAGCAGGCATGCAGCTTGGCTGCACTATAAATATTTGGCATACCGCTGCAAGTGGTTACTTCGGTTGAAATCCTGCAGAGGAAATGTCCTCAAGGAAAGGTGTGGACTCAAAAGGCTAGAAAAGGGGGAAGGGGAGCCAGCCTTGCCATGAATGAATGAATGAATGAATGAATGAATGAATGAAGAGAACATTTGCAAGTTAATTCTTCTCAGATTTTGCTTGGGTGTGTGTGGGAGAAGCATATTTATGTTCCCAATCCCCAATTATAACAACATTACTGTTGTGGGTGTTGTGGTAGTTAAGGCCTTGGGAGCACAAAATATCAATCCATTATGATTTATTAGTCAATCCGTGACAATACATAGCAAATGAAAGTCAAGGCAAAGGAAATATATAACTTACACTGAATCATTTGGAGCTACAATGTTGAATTTAAATGCTTTTACAAGTCCAATGTTATAAAAGTTTGCATTGAACTAGATCTTCCACCTTGCTTGTAAAAGTGTCAGACCACACTACGAAACATTAACTTGCCAAAATATTGAATCCAGCAAGTTAGCATTATTCCTTAATGAGCAATATAGAAGCTATAGTTTTATATAACTTACCTGAAAATGAAATGGGGGGATTTAACATTTAATCCCTACATTTCAGATTTGTATGAAGTATTATTTGAATTCTAAACAGTGAAAATGCTGCTGTTGATTCTCTTTCATGCCAAAGTTATGTATCTGCATCTCTTTTTAAGAACAATTATATATGATCTACTTTCCTCTTGCACGTCACATTCCTCTGAGAGATATGTGTGAGCCCCAAGTGCTTGATAAATTCAGTTCCTGGTATAGTATTTGAGCAAGCAGAATGGATTATCCATCTCAATGAAATATGCCCATGAACATACATCCATAGGACTTAATATTGTGTTGGACATAATCTTACACAGCTGGGATAGATGCTTTATAATTCCAATAGATGCTTTATAATTCCATTGTGATAATATTGTGCAAGCAATATTATCAAGTCCTACTGAAGAAACACAATGCGGTAATCATCATTAGTAAGTGTATAAGTATTTCTACAGGGCCACCCCTATCCTCAGGTAAAGTGAGGTGGCTACCTCAGGTGGCCAATGCTGGAAGATGGAAGCAAGAGCAAGATGCTGGAAAACAGAGCTTGTCCTGACCTGCACCCACCCACCTGAAACCAGCCTTCTTCCCAGTGGAAGATGCTGGCCCATCACTAGTAAAATCCAGTTGTCAGTAACATGCAGCTATCATCCTAGTACGTGGAATGGGATGGGCTGCCACCTTGTCCATCAGCTCAGACGACAAAATGTTTTTGCAGAGCCCTGTCTCAGCTCATTGATCTCCTTGTAGTAACCTGGGCCGGGTTTTCAGGAACTGTAGTCATGGGTACACCTGTGCCTGGGACGACGCTACTTTAGTGTAGGCCTTCTGTACTCAGTTCCCATCCTGTAAAAGGTGAGATGGCTGAGTGAAGGCTTCAACAATAGCTTTCTTCTTGACATTCTGGATTTCTGTGCAGCCTGTTTCTGAAGTGGTACAGTCCAGGCACAGGGTTGCTACCCCATCTGTGATAATTTAGCCTCTTGCAGAGATAGGTCACTATGCCCATATTACAAAGAAAGAACTGAACCTGGCAGATATGAATACCTCAGGACTCCTTATCTACAACTGTCTTTTAGGGATGCTTCTGATATCTCATTTCACTACTTAAGTTTTGAAAATATGCACAGATAAAAGAATCAATAAACAGGTAGAGAAGGTACAGATAAGGTGAACTGCTGGGATAAGCTCCAAAAGCTTGCAAGGCATATGTCTCTTATGCACACCTGAGCCTTCCATGGTTAAAGAAATCGCCACATCCCTACATGGTGTTTTAGGCCATGCATTAGAAACATAACATCAAAACTGCCCCCTATTTATGCCAGGCCTGTAAACAACAAGTCTTCATGGGCAGAATTTTTGTATATTATGGACAAAGGAGACCACAGATTTGCCTATGCATAGCTGTACATTTACAAGTCATGCATGCAATTTAAATAGACATAGAATATGTTAAATAAAAATATAATTCCATTAGAAATCCTGTGACCTGCTAGTGCACCTGTTTGGTCTATTGTCCAGATGGAAAGATGGCTTATGAATATTTATAGGCATTAATGATCATACAACTTCAAGGCCCCTGCCGCCTGTCCATACTGAATAATCTTCAAACCAGACTTGGATGAGACAGCCTTTCAAACAGAGGACTTCCTTCAGTAACGGAGGACACCTGGCTAGACCATTATTGCTCAACACATTGCTTTCAGTATATTTCACTAAACAGTATTAAGTACCTCATGGCAAGCTGGAAGCAATACAGATATATGCATACCTGTTCAAATGAAACCATTTTTGTAGGTCAGTCTGCACCCACTTCCACAACCAAAGAGTCTCAACTACTTCCCCTGTTACATAAATCATACGCAGTCAATCCTCATCAGTTTGCTTATCTCAGTTTTAAGCATGTGGTGCCCAGCTCTGGACTGAAACTACTGTGCACAGCTAGGGGATATTTAATGTTGCACCCAGCCCTTTTTCCCCACTCCTCTCTCCTCTTCTTAACTGGGAGTAAAGATAGAAGGAAACACCTCTATTTGCACCAATAAGTTTCTCTCTGTCTTTTTAGGCCCATGTGTGTGGGAAGGGAATGAATTTTGTGGGTGAGGAGAGTGGCTGGTTGGGAATCTTTAAGCGTCCCCAACCCATGTCTGGATTGTGGCCCCACAGATTCACACTATAAAAAATAAAATGGTGAAGATAAGTGGCACACAACCTAGCAGTGTGCGGTTTAACTGCAAGAACTACAAGAATGTATGACTGAGTACATATAAAGTCGACAATATGGGGCAAATGTTCATTCTGCACAACAAAAGGAACAATCCTCTTGAAAACTAAACAAAACAAAACAAAAATACTTCCCTGTAAATATATAACTTCATTATAACTGCAAAGAATTCTAGCTCCTGCTAAGAATTTTACAAGGAAGCTGCATTTCAGGTTTTGTGTCTCCTTGCACAGCTATGGGGTTAATCCGATGATAAAACTTATTCAGCTAGGCTACAATCCCTGTGACAGATCAGATTAAATTACTTTTTTCACTTCACACTGCCATATAAGGCAAGAAGCCAGGCTTTACGTAATAAAGCTGTGGTTTAGCTTCTGAGGAACGTTTCTGATTCTGAATGGTGGTAACATGTACCTCCCATAACACTGAGAGGTTTTCACAAAGAGCTCTGCACAATAACATGCAGTGGCACCACTCCCAGGAGTTAGGTAATTCTTGCTGCGTGAAGCAGCCCCTGTGTTGGCCCGTGTGGGATGAGAGCCAGAGGAAGGCACCTGAACCAGTTGGCCAACATCAAGGTCTGCTCAGGCTGCCACTCTTTCAGGCCCCACACGGCTTTGCGCAGCCCAGCTTGGAAGCGCTATAAAACCATTTTGAGAACTGACTGCACACAGAGACGGATCTCCCTTCCACATCATCCCTCTCATCAGGTCGCCTCTTCCTGGGCTCTGCCCGTAAACTCTCCCTTCATCTTTTGTTTTATTTAACTGCCAGGATCCCTGCCAGGTGAGGGACTCTTCTTCCTGGCCAAAGTGAATGCTCATCTTAGGTAATGGAGGATAAGGCTTTCAGTGGCTCTTGCTGGCCATGATGGAAATATGGTACCTCCATACCACAGGCAGCATACTTTTCAGGAACATGAGCTTGGGAGTACAATTGGGAATGCATGGCTGCTCTCGCACCCCGTTCAGCAGTTGCACCCCACCTCCAGAGTAGGCTCCCCAGAGCAGTTCACCTAACTCCTTCACTGCAATCTTTCTGGCTCCAGGCAAAGACTGTTCCAAACATTTTTAGTAACTGAACAGAGTTGAACTGGCTTTATTTTTTGTATGGATTTTATTGATGGTTGTAGTCTACTATACTTGTTTAAAATAATTTTAGTTAATGATCTGTGCAGTTGTCAAAACTGTATCATTTTTGCATTTTGTTTGCTTTTATTGGTTTTAATTGCTCACTACAATCCTACATCATAAATGGGGGCTTCCCTGATATTTCAAGGTCTGCTTCTGCAGCCGTCCATGACTGTAAGAAAACCACAAGCAGACTACATGTGGGAATGAACCATAGCTCATCAGGGCCGTCTTAGCAGCATTATGGGCCCCGGGCAAAGCAGTGTCCTGGGGCCCCTACGACAACTACAACTACTGTTAATTTTGGAAGTTTTCCCATTTTCCAAGGGTTAACATACACAGATTAGTATGGGGCCCAAGGGCAAGTGCCCATCAGGCCCATGCGTTAAGACGGCCCTGTAGCTCATCACAGACTTCCCTCTGTCTATTTGCATCCTGTGTCCAGTAACAAAGGATGATCAGGAATTTGGTTTGATCCACATATTAAGGCACACAGAGCTGATCTGCACCACTTAATGTGCTGAGTGTGATCCATTGTTTCATACCTTGCACTTGTGATCTCCAAAAGCATACCAAAATATAGTCACAAATTTTAGGATAGACTACATTTAAGAATGCATACTTTGAGAGCACATACGTGTAAAAATCTGAATGCTGAGAGAAAATATGTATGTTAAATATATATTTAAATAGAATTTATGTGCAGAATTTGAAAGTCTTCGTAGATTAATACAGAATGGAGTTATGAATGAACATGTGAAAAGCTGACATGGATGAACCAGAAATAAACTGAACCCTCTGTTCTGGCTGGGGATGAGGGGAGTTGTTTTCCACCTTATCTGCAAGGCGCCAGGTTGGGGAAGTCTGCTCTAAAGCACCTGGCTATAGATCAGGTGTTTTTCACTCTTCTCCAGCTGTCTAAATAGACTGGGTCTTTTCCTCCCTGCCTCCATGCACTTTAGCACAGAGTCTGCCTCCTCTCCATTTCCTAATTCAAATATGTATATGTGTTACTGCAAGCTGGTCACCATGAGACCTGGTCTGGCCTCAGGCCTGCACTTAGACATATAGCTGCTGATCTGGCAGGTGGAAGAAGCATTCACACATGCCATTTGCACATGCTTTACAGCATGTTTGCTTGTGCAGTGCTGTAGACAGATCTGCAACCCAACAACTTACCAACATGTCATCAGCTGCTTACCCAGGTCAAGCATCAAGGGGAGGCATGAACAGGCCCACATCCCAGCCAGAGGCCCCTTGGAGCACCTCCTGTTGCAGCCTGCCTGTTCATATGCCCCTCACTGTGGTCCAAGCAGTGGTGCTAGTGGGAAGGGGGAGATGCCACCACTTCTTCCTCACTGGCTGTCTGCCTGCTGAGCACACAAGCAGAAGCAGTGGCGAGCAAGAGGATGAGGAGCGATCACAGCTGGTGAAAGGGCAGTGTGAAGATAGAGATACTGATGCGGGGGGGGGGGCACAAAACTGGTGTCTGGTTCAAGGGCCCTCAGAATCCTGGAGCCAATACTGTCCTTACCCAAGAGAAGTGAAGGTTACAGATCAGTGGACCACTGGATGGGAAATACACCAACCTGGAACCCCTTCTGGGAGCAAGCCCTAGGGTTGCTTGGGACAGAGTTCCATGAATTATGAGCCCTACTTTGGTGATGCACTTGACCTATTGGGAAGGTCTTCAGCTCTGTGATTCTGTGATTCCAAATATGCTTGGGGGTGGCTTCTGTTTCCTCTGGAGCATCATGCATGATTAAACAACTAAAAGTAGGCCATTTTTGAAGACTTCTCATTCCCCCCACCCTATCCCAGCATAACCCAGCTTTCCTTCTGATGTGACTCTAGATGATTTTTTTTCACTGTTAGGAGTCAGAAAGGAATTTGCTTAGTTCAACTTGGCTGAAGGCCTTGTGTATGTTTGCATGTACATGTGTGCACCAGTGCACATGTGTGTCAGCATGAGTCAGTATCTTGTCTCCTGTAACATGCGGCTTTGTGGTCCTGCTGGAGCCATTCAGCCTTTTTGCTTATGGTCCTCCAGGAAGCCAAGGCCAAGGGAGGGAGAGGAACAGACTGACAGGTGGAGTAGGTTCTTCAAAGAGATAGCAACTAGCATGTTGTTCTGGCTCCCAGCCACATGCAGATTTGGGCTAACAAGCTTTAGGCTAAGTGACTTTGTTGACAGCCATCTATTATTCAAAATGACTCCAGATTCCTGAGAACTTTTTGATAGTCTCTCAAACCAGAACATGTGATTCCAAGATTTGAGCCTCTGCCCTTTTCCTGTACTGCAGTTCAACAACTGCCACACACCTAACTAGGAATGCAAAGATCGTTAATTGTATTTCTGAACCTACGAGATGTTTAAGGCCTTCACGCTGCACCTTCTGGCAACACCCTGAGGTAAAGCCTTTACCTACCCAGAAACGTTCCCTCTCATTGCTCAATGAATGCATTCCAAATAGGAGTCATCCCAACTCTGATACTACTGAGGTCTTTCAAGAAAAAGCGGGAGAGGACCTCTTTGGAACGCTTTAGGTTCCCAATGAAAAATAATATGCCAAAAAAAAAAAAAACCTCACAGAGACCTGCAGTGTACCTGCTACTCCACTTATCCTGTGGTCAAAACACAGGTCAGTCAGAGAGGCTCCCACACCTTATCTTTTGTGGTGGTCCCCTTAACCACTATCTCAGAAGACTGTAGGATCCATACTATTTAGCTAAAATTGGAGGAACCCACAGGGTTGAGCTTTTCCTTGAAAGTTCTCCCCTGCCTCCACACTCCAATGCTTCAAGCATTCCTTGTTTACTAACTTCTCAACAAACCTGGCATTTTCCATCCCCCAAGCCACTCTTCAGCAACTCCAGTGCATCCCTCTCTTTACCAGGATGGCAGTCTGGGAACATTTCCCATTTAAAGACACAATGCTGCCATCATTTGATCCTCAGTCTTGACCACTGAAAACAGT
This sequence comes from Varanus komodoensis, assembly GCF_004798865.1. NCBI lineage: Eukaryota > Metazoa > Chordata > Lepidosauria > Squamata > Varanidae > Varanus > Varanus komodoensis. The sequence continues at coordinate 5,003,166 of NW_025336088.1, read as the reverse complement.
TCCTACAGCAGCGTTTCCCTCCTTCTTCCAGTGCAAGTGTGGATATGCTGGATAGTGATTCTAATTCACCAGCACTTGTGAACATATCACAAGTGAGTGGTAGTTACACACCATGGAGTCATGCAGAGCAAACACATACTGCCTCACTTATCTATATGCTGATTTGCACACTGCTTTTACATTCCACACACTGCCTCTCTCCTTCCAAACAAGAATACAGGAGCAAACATGTGTCACCATGAAAAGGAGAATGTTTGTGTAGAGGATTTACTGCTTGGATAATCTTACCTCCTAGAAAAGGCAGGTAAGCCAGAAAACATGCCCTCCAAGGTAAAAAGTTACTCACCAGTTTAATTCTTAACCAGAAGGGTATTCTAATGCAAGGTGTGTCTATAGAGACCAGATTAAAAAAAATATTTTCAGATGGGCAACATGAGATTCTTCATCTCTTGAGTGGGGGACATGTAATACGATTCACTTAACATCTTTCCCGGCAGCTGCCTTGTTCAAATGCAGTCATATATTGGAAGTTCAACCTAACAATGGGGTGAGAAATTTTTGCAGGGAAGGAGAATAATACCCCTCATACAGGAACAAAGCACCTGTGGGAAAGGGATGGGCATGTTGCAGGGATCTGGCCAAAAGCTGATTGATTCAAGGGGCCATTGTAATTGCTACCGTCAGTGTTGTCTGTTGTCTGCATAGCAGTTTGGCTCTGACAGGTGGAAGGACATGAAATTTTAAAGAAACATCTTCTCAGCACTAATTTCTTCTCCAGTCAAAACTATACTGTCCCTTTTATTCATAGGGTGGTGTTTCCGGTAAGCATGCATAAGATCAGGCTGTAATTCAGACTGCATGTCAAACTGTGTGGTCCCATCCATAACTGCTCAGGAGTCAGCTAGCCTCTTTGTTTTAAATGGCGATTAACAATGGGACTACCCACAGCACCACCAAAGGTCTCCTTCTTTTGGACATAATCTTTTGGTGGGCAGAGGCCAGCAATGGGTGGGGGCGTTTCTTTTGCCCTCCATCATTCTGCGTTCCCTTTTTTGCCTCCACTTGTGTTTCTCTTGATGCTGTCCCCTTCTTGTGGTCTCTCTGCCACCCTAACTTCTCTGTTGCTGCTATGCCCGTTAGTCTTTCCATCCAGTGACTGCCATAGCAGGGACAGATCACGCCTAACAGAGGCATGAACTTGTTCTGAGAGGGCTTTGAAACTAAACTGAAAGCTGCCCAGGCTATGCTCCTGGTACAGGGGATTGTGGCCTACAGTTAGTCTGATACTTGAGTTAGCATTTGTCCAAGTAGAGAGAGGTGATGGACACACATCTCTGTGGTTATCACACCTGTAAATTCTAATAACGCACTTTCAGATTCAGATAGGCAATCAGTAGCACCCTTGCTCAGGAGACGTTTCCTGCCAGGTATTACAGGGAGACTGAACATATGCCCTTTCTCTTCGTTGCCCCTCCTTCTATGGATAATGATTATGCTTCTGAGAACTTTCTTCAAGCACTGACCAGAGCAAAACAAAAAACCAGGATTGGAAACTTAGATTAGAATATAAAGGTGGTCCATAAAGAGCTCCACCTTTTTCTTTGCTGCCCATTTGGCAGAAGGAGCTGACAACTGTGGGTGAAGAGGCTGGCAGTCTGCAGGAGGAAGGGCAGAGGAAGGCTGAGAGGCAAGTGAAGCCAATGAAAGAGAGAACAAGTCTAGCAAAGGAGGCAAGGAAGGCTGCTTTCCTCTAACAGAGGAATGTCATCACCCAAGTGCTCCAATCTCTGTTTAAAGCTCGACTGAAATTGTTTCCAGTACTCTCTGAAAGTCTACTGTCTGTATTCAACACCTGTTCCATGATGTAATAGGAGGCTAAGGACATTTGATTCAGGATTTGCCCTCTGATAGTTGATGTGATATCAATAGTTGATATATGCAATGGTATTTTGCATTGAATCCTTCTGATGGTTGAGGAGTAGTTTTCAGCTTTCTCGTTCCAAGTGTCAATAGATTTGGGTGGATGAGGGGGCTTACTTGTTCTTGAATTCATGAGATCAAGGGGGATTTTTTAATTTTTAATTTATTAAAATAAATTGTCCATTTATCCTCACAACAATCCTGTGGAGTCAGTTAGGTTGTGAATCACTAACTGGCCTAAAGTTTCCCAGACTTGGGGAAAGCAGAAAATATTCCCGCTTCCTAACTGGAAGATTCCAAGCTGGAGAAGGGAACAGGGGCTTGCTCAGATGCACTGAGTCTGGAACACCAGCCTGGTGCAGGGGGTATCCCACCTTATCCTCTGCTTCATCTGTTTAGCTTGAAGTTTGGTGGACACCATGGACTCATCTCCCTCACCACAGCATGGCTCCTTCCTCTTCAAGAAGAGTGGGGCAAGGGAGATGCAAGATGATAAACCCCAGATCTGTGAATCTGCCACAGAATTCCTGAGCATTGCGAAGGGTTGTGCCACATGGTGTGGGGTGCACTCTCCATTCATACGGGGCACCATTAAACCTCACCATTATGTCTTGTGTACTGATCAGAGTTAAGCACGCTCTATAGCACACACCCAAAATATTCTTCAGTGGCTGTGCATCTCAGAAGAAGATCAGTGTGCTGTGAAAGCTGCTTTTCAGCTGTCCTTATTGGGAAATGCACTGTGCAGTGGGAATGAAAAGGTGTAACGTCGAATGTTATTAGTCTTAGGCAGTTGGCAGCTGATAACTCACCTCTGAGGCTAAATACATTTAAAAATAATATACCTACAGCTTTAAGAGAGTCAAAGCTAGAACTGTGAGTTAAATATTTGATATGTCTAAAATGTGAGTTTGAATTTGGCTTTGAAATTTCTCATTCCAAATTTAAAATGGAAGCAATCCCAGATGTTTGAGTATTTTAGAGTCCCATGGAATTTCAGGAGATTAAAGCTTCCTGGCCCTCAAGGGGAAGGCTTAAGCTGGTGAAACCACAAAACAGATGATCTCAGTACTTGGCATACGTTCCCCAGAAACCTGTGGGAAGGTATTCATCGTTTTGCTAGTGAAGTGTAAAAGAATGACATTGTAAAGTGTAAAAGAATTACAAGAGCACGGTTAGTCTTTAAGATGCCACAGGACTCTTCTTTTATTCTCCTAATCTGATGTGCTAAGAATTAAGATGCTCCCACTACTAGTAGCCAGATGAGATGAGATTTCCACCCTACATCCACAGCAAAAGTAATTCTATCTTGTTATTTCCAGATTCAGACTGGACGGGTTACCAATGCAGGCATTGTTCTGCAGATTGACAATGCGAAGATGGCAACTGAGGACTTCAGGCTCAAGTAAGTTCTTTCTTGGATCCATCCATCCCTGAAAGTAGGAAAGGCCAAGGCCATAGCATGTGATCTGAAGGGTAAAGGAAACCTCAGGAAATATGTAGGACAGGGGTGGGTTGAAGGTAGGTCAGGATGCACTGGTCAATCATGGGGTGATTTGCAGTAGATCAGCAGCAGTTTCAGACTGCCCATCATTTAATAATCGCAATAATAAAAATACTTCCCACCACCATCACTGTAAATTCGGCTGCGGAAAGTGAGAAGGCTAAAGAGTAGAAAAAGACAGCAACACAAAAGTTCAGCCCATGAATTTTTGAGTAGCAAAACACGTCCTATTCCTTAATTTGTGCATTTCTGTCAAACACACAACCACCACCACCACCTTGCACCTGGCTTCTGTTGGTGAGCTAGTGAAAAACAAAGCAGATCCTACAAATGAAGTCTTCTCACATTCGATGCATGTGACACAACCTGTTTGTTCTTATTTATTTCTGCTCCGACTGGAAGGCACTTGGCTGGGGCTAAAAAGCTACCCTAGCCTCTGGGTGGCTATTAAAAGAGTACAGCAGTACGGCCAAGTGGACAGATCCATGTGGATGTGTGCGTTTGCTGAGCATATGCTCAGGACTGGCCCAAGCATGTTGCTGCCTGAAGCAAAAAACAATATGGCACCCCCTCCCATTCCAGGTTCAAAGGCCGACTGGGCTGGCAATTGAGTACTAGCCAACGAGATACTAAGATACCAGACAGCATCCTTCAGTATCTGTGAAGGCAGCAAACTAGTGCAAGGCAGACCATTTAGCACACACTTCTCACCTCCAACTCGCTGGTGCCAGCCCTCGGCATCTGTAACCTAGGCAACTACTTCACTCTACCAAATGGTATGGCTGGCCCTGCACAGGCTTGCTCTTTTATCTATAGAGCAAGAACTCAAGTGACGTTTGCCATCAAAATGAGGGCCTAAAGAATGGGAGACAGATTGAATTCTTTCCCCTGTGTATTTATTTTCATGTTTAAGAAAACACAATCTTGACTCCTCACATACAGGTAAATAAACATGCATGCATCATTTTTTGGCCATCAGTTGAATTTTGACTTTTAGTGGGAAAAAGGATAAAAGGTTTGTAGCAGCCAGGCCACATAGGGCTTCATGCATCCGGATCTGCGACATCTGTGTGGTGTCCAGAAGACAATGGAAAGGCATTGCAGATCTTGGAGCACTGCTTTCAAGTCATGCTCTGGGAAATCTATTCACCACACTTTACAAGAGAGGTTGTCCCATTTGTGGCCAAGTTGAAGTTCCCAAACAGACATCAAGGGAAGCCAATACATTACCCATAACATCAAGGTCACACACCATGGATAACACTGAATCTGACAAAAACAGCCAGTTTTCTCACTGGGAGAAACAGATGAAGAAGTGCCCACCCTCCAGCTGCCACCACTGCAATTAATCCAGGAAACCCCAAAGCTGCAAGTCCGAATGTGTTTCCTGAGGGTTTCCCCTCTTAGTTTGGCACTACTGCAGTGGCCTGTACAGCTGTGCACCTTTATTCCACACTGCGGGGGGGGGGGGGAATGGACTTATATGTGGCAAAACTGCAAGAATAATGAGCTTTTAAAAGAGTTAAAGACACCCTCAAGGAATGTCCCTTGCCTTATCTTGGACTCATAAATCTTATTTGGTTTGGCACAGAGTCCATGCATTCTTAAAGACTGACACTTTGACCAAATCTCTTTCTGCTTCACTTCACCATGGAGCAATGCTGACTAAAAGAGTTCAAGCAACTTCTAGCTGAGTCACTCTAAAGTTGTTTAATGAGGTTGTCCCAAAGTTTGCCTGACCAGATTTTCCTTAGGACAATCTCATAAATGAGCAAACAGTTCAACCTGATCTACGAGGTTCCTGGCAAATGCAAGACAGCATTGGCAGCCAGCTTCCCCAAATGGAAATGGTGTATGTGAACCAGTACACCAAGGAACATAGCAAACTGAGTGACACCACACCAGACCAGGAGTTCACCCAGCTCAGTACTTCCACTAGCCATCATGATTCTCCAGGGCTGCAGACCAGGATCTTTCCCAGCCCTCTGTCAAGGTGCTAGGGACTGAAGGCATCTTCTGCATGCACAGCGTGTGCTTTACCACTGAGCTGCAGAGTTCATGGGGCACGCTACCTCTACCTAATCGTTTTGAAAGCAGGCACTGGTGATTCCACCATGGATCTTCTGCATGCAAAACATGTCCTCTACCATTCAACTATTTTCTTCCCCTGTAAGTCCTCCAGGTCCATTCTATAATGTCCGTCCTAAACACTGGAAAATCCATCTGTCTTAAGAGACTTCATTTCATGTGCTCATAAACACATTAATGCAAGGGAACTGTTTCACATCATCATTCTGGCAGGTAATCTGTAACGTGTAGCGCGAGTCACATTTTCGTAATATACCTCAGGTTACATAGACAGTAGCTCCTCCATCAAATCATCTTGCGCATGAGTTTTCCCTCTAACTAAACTGGGTTTAGAAGCAACCCCTTCAAGCCAAGATTGGTCTGGCAAGCACCAATACTGGCTGATCAATCAACTTCTCCTTGATCGAGTTGCACTTCACTGGATAGCATGAATGCACTTGAGCAGGAAATTGGACCGCATGTTCCAGTTATGTCTTTCTACCTATATTGTTTTGTTGTTATAGCACGAAGGTAGGAGAAGGAAAACAGGAGGTAAGCTGCAAAATGCCTAATCACTCATGATATGGGATTGCTTTATCCTCCCCCCGCAACTACGTATATTGCTCATTTAGTTTTCCTTGACTAAGGTACGAGGCAGAAAAAGCTTTTCGGCAAAATGTGCAGAATGAGGTTGAGAACATTCGTAAGGAACTCGACAACATGACAATCATAATAACAGACCTGGAAATGGAGATTGAAGCTCTGCGAGAAGACAACATACTCCAGAAGAAAGAACATGAGGAGGTAGGACACACTTCCAGAGGTGTCTAGCATGAGGTCCTAGCTTGGATTTTATTTAACTCTTGTGCCTTTTGAGACACCTGGCCCACGAGTTCTCTTCAGTTTAACTCCTTTCAGTATTATTTTGAACATGCTGGGATCCAGCACACAGGAGTGAGTACGATCAGGGTCTCCTGCTTACACCAAATGCAGACTCTTGTCCAGGTCAAACAGCCAGCAAGGACTGACCCTATCTATCTATCTATCTAGCTAGCTAGCTATTTCACTTTAATATGTGAAATTACAGTTTGTGGTTGATCAAAGCCCCAAGTTTCCTCTGAGGCTCCAATCATAAGCCATTTGATAGTTCAGTCACCAATGAAGGAAAATGTCAGCTTAAATGTCCAAAGTGGAGAACAGTTAAGCTTTGTAAGACTCATTACCCAGAGTTGAGCAAACACCTAGCTTTTAATTGACCGAAATTAACCTTGTTATCACACTGAATTTATTTATTTATTAATTCCCTTTATCTCCTGCCTTTTTTCCTCTTGCAAGGAGCTCAAGGCAGCTTCCATAGTTCCCTTCCTCTCCATTTTATGCTCACCACAACCCTGTAAGGTAGGTTAGGCTGAGACGTAGTGAGTTTCATTCAGAAGTGGGGACAAGCACCTAGATTTCCTAAGTCCCACTCCAATATCATAACCGCTGCACAACACTGGCTCTCACACCACACTGGTTCACTCTGCCTCTATAGTCCTGCACAGCACTTCTTCAGTACAAGGTCCCGCCATTACTTGGGTGCCTTCTTGCATCACACTTCAGTGATCAGGAGCTGTATTTGCATAACCACAAAACATAAGGAAGGCCATACAGGATTGAACCAAAGGCTGACCTAGTCCAGGAACCTATTCCCTAGAGTAGCCAATGGGAAGTCCACAAGATTCTGTTGAATGGAATGGCTGTCACATAATCTATCCTCAGCGTTCGGAAAGAGTCCAGACAGTGTCACATACTTCAAGAAGACCTTCTTTGAAGACCTTCATGTCAGCCATTATCACTGGGAAGAACGCAGCGAAATTTCCCACATTTTAAATCTATCATCAGTGCCCTTTTAGCACAGGGGGCACAGGAAAAAACTATTGCTGGTTCTTTCAGAGGTAACAATATCTGGTTTCAGCATTTCAGCTGGAATGCCACCATGGGCATGTTGAGGTTTTTAGTAGGAGATAGGACTGGGAAAATCTTCCATCAGCATTTATGCTCAGTTCATTTTCAGACTTGCTCACTAATTCCACATCAGTGTATGGCTTCAAACCTGCATGAAAATTCACATGCGTTTTCCTGTGCACCTCTGCTATATGCCTTTTTATGCACACTTTCCCTACCATATGCATTTTCGTGCATGTATGCATTCTTGTAAGTTTTGTCACCTATGACAATGCATTTCCAATTTTCAATATTATGCACATTTGTATCCAAGATGTGCTTGCTGTTAGTGTATTGATTTGATCTGCACACCAGCTTCCTACCAAGAAATGGAACACAAGTCATATGGATTTCCCCCTAATGCATGTGTTATTCTGAGTGAAGAACTGCTAGGTAAAATTTGGAAAAGGGAGAATTTCAGGGTCCAGCACGTTTGGTTTTGCTTATTGGTTCATGAAGCATGAATTGGGTAAAGTCCCATAATTTTTTTTGCCTACTGGTAGATCTCACTGCTAAATGAAATGGGATATAATAAATATATAGAGAGTGAAGTGCCAGATTTATTTATTTATTTATTAAAACATTTTTATGCCTCGGGGCGGCTTACAACAATCGGGGCGGCTTACAACAATTGTGTTTCACTGCTTGTGTTTCACTGCTTGTGTTTCACTGCTATTGTTTTGTGCTTAGAAAATCCTCTGGAAGAGATGCATTGCTGTGGTCCTCTGTAACTAAGCAATCAGCACAGTATATCTGAGTTTTTAGGTTCTCTGAATACTGCCTGATTTGAGCCTCATTCTGTGAGCTTCCTCAGAACACCAGCACGATGTAAACCACAGAGTAATATTGCAATGACAGGAGTTTTACCAAACCAGTTCAGCAAGTCTAATAATTAGGTTGTTTACATAGTAATTAGCTGTTTTCATTCAGCTGCTCCTGCAGTAATTACACAGAAGCCTTAAGGTTTTTGCATGGAAACATGCACACATATTTTTCTGAAACCATTGAGAGAGATGAAAGGCACCATTTCATGTTTACAAAAGGATATTGCCTTTCTCACCAGCAAAGGTTTCAAGTTTTATTTCAGGAAGGATCCAGCATTCTTAAGCTCAGTTTAACTGTGCTTCCAATGGTCAAATTTTCCACAAGATGCCTCTCACCTAACCTTGGTATCTTTTCATCTTTCAGTAGAAGGTAATGCAGCTGTAGTTATTATTTAGCTTCATTTAGAAGCTACAGTCTGCCTCCTATTCTAAATGTACCCTGCTAATATAATATGTTGGGCCTAATCTAAGCAATGCCTCAATGGCGGGGAATATGGTTGGTATGTGCAAGATCCGGAGAGCATCCAAAGCTTTTCTAGTTAGTGACTGGATTCACAAAACATGATAACCCACATTCTAGGGTTGAGCGTGGGCTGTGTGAGGGTCACCATTAAAACGGGTTGTCCTGTTGTCTGAATCCAGCTTCAATTCAAAATGGGTTGTTTGTGGTTAACAAACCATGGCTCATCAACATGGCTGTGCTAAGAATACCACAACCACCTATGTTTGAACAACACTGCAGACTCATCTCAGACACAACCTTTGAGAAAGAATGTGTGACACAGGGAACTCCATTCCACTGAAGTTCAGCAAGATTCCACAGCTTCTCTATCCTGCTAAGTGGTCACAGACTGTAGCAGGAGTTTTCTTCCTGATCCAAGAAATATTTTGCACATTTTTCAGGTTCTGCCATCTGCATGATTTTTTGAGTGGGGGGAATCTTGAAATTTGCGCAGATTTTTAAAACGCAATTGCTGATTTTGCACAAGTGTGCACAATCACAAGTCTGTCCATCTGCCTGCCCTGTAGGGCTAGCCATATAGCCCTAAAGTCAATATCCTTGTCAGTTTTATTCTCTACACACATTACTTCCTTTGCCCCAGCAATGCTGCATTCCTTACTTGCCAAAGAATTTGTCAAGGAGTTTGTCAAATGTTGTTGTCACACCAACAATCCCCCCCACACACACACACACACCTTCCCTGGGGAAGCACCAAAGAGAAACTGACAACTTCCTTGACAGACTCAGAATATGGCTCTGCTGAGCTAAATGAAACAGTGTTTTTGGAAGATGAAACTGATAAGGGAATACGTCTCTCTGGGTCTACGCAGTAGACAAACGATTTGTCACTGTGTGCACTTGTGCACTTTAATATATATATGTCACAATACCATTTGTGCATGTTTCAAGATCCCCAGCTCCCAACACTGTGCCAATAGCTGCCATAAAACAAAACAAAACCTGGAATCTGCATTTTGGTTCACTGTGCATACTGGCCCACTCACCAGCGCAGGGTCAAACCAGAAAAATCTGCTGCATTTTCACCCACAAGTGGAATTCTCATACATCCCTTGAGTGCAGGTTGTCATGTTGTGTGAACCCACTTTTTTGTTGTTGTGCCACAGACCTCCATGTCATCCTTTCAGTACTTTGCCCAACATCTGAAAAACCCTACTCTTGGAAACAAGTTTACACAATCTATGAAAATGTGGCTTAGTTTCCTCCGTTGTTCCTAATGCAGAACATGGGCTATTTGGAACACAAATCTGGCTTTGGGCTAGAGAAACCCTGTATGTACAGCCCTGCCCTTTTATTTATTTTTAGATTTAGACTCTCAAGGGCAGGCTAACAGGGAAACCAGGATCTGTGATGAGCTAGTTTGAAAAGAACAAAGCAGTCAGTGCCTAGGTCTGTACTGGAATTACTTTGATGTTCTCATTTGAAGAGGCATCAAGAACATGGATAAAGGGTGACATGGAATGCAAGTACTTGAAATAAAAAAGACTTAAGATCAGATAAATCAGCAAGAGCAAGGGCATGCATGATTCCAAGAAGGATAGGCAGATGGCATTGGAATAGTTTAAGTCTCTTGTGCAAGGAGTCAAAATAACATAAAGATGGTTGTTTATTGCTTTTTTGGGAGCAGGGAAATATTCTTGCTGTCAGAGAGAAGTTAAGTCAACTCCAGATCCAGGCTGGAAAAAATATAGAGAAGTTTTATCACCTTTAAATGAGGATTGCAAACCCTGTTCTACCAACATCAGCCTTGCAGGCACAGAATATGTTGCTGGGCTGTCATTCCAGGCGAAGATTTAGGGTGCTCTTAATCACTTTTTAATGAGTGGGAATGTGAACTACAGAGCCAGGTATTAATTATGCTGAACCACTCTGGATCCACTTTATCTGCTTCTCCATTGTCAGCACAACAATTTCATTTCCAAGCCATGACTTCCTTTACCCCAAACTTTCGCCTATGGAATTGCCTCTCTTTGGAAAGGCACTGCATGACCCAGTACAGTGTTGTACTAAAGAGAAGGAAGGGGTGACAATGGCACACAGAATACGGGTTATTTGGAAAGCCGCTATCTTGCCATGCCAATTTTGAGAGCAAAGCTGTTACTGGCTTCTGTTGAATCACACCTGAATGCGTTCAGTGTCAAGCCTAAACCAAGCACATAAATCTAACATTCATGAAAAGTGACAGAGAGCAAGGAAGCGGAGCACCAGAAGACCTTCTAGGGTTTGTGTAGCCCTGACTCATACCTTTAAGTCAAGGTGTCAGGGATGTGGGCAGCAAGAAACAACGCAGAAGACCAGCATCAGGGCAGCAGAACTTGAGACAGGACAGAGTTCAAAGTCCGGTAGTGAAGTCCAATAGCAAAGTCTAAGTGTACTCACAGAACAGGCCAGGGTCTGGAGCCAGAAGGACATACCAGGGCAGGATAATAATATGATTGTGAACAAGTCAAGGGTCAAGATAAGAAGACAAAGTTGCAGGTACCTTGAGGCAGGATAACTGGGCAGGATACACACCAAGGCAGGATGCAAGGCAAGGGTCAGGCAAGATGCAGGAACCGAACCCCAGTGAGCAAGTAGACTTGCGTTACTGAGGCAGCATGCAAGGCAGGACACAACAGGAAGGAAATGCAGCAGTGCCAGGAGCAGAAGCAAGACGGCCCATGGCTCTGAGCTGAGCCAGCAAGGTTGGAAACAGGAAGAGACACAGGAAACACACAGCAGGAAACAGGAAGAGCCTTGTGATGGAGGGAAGTGCTTGCTCTTATATACAGTAGCTCTTCCCCCAGGGTGCCTTGGTGGTGCTCATCAGGAGCTCCAGCAGGGCCTAGGATTGATCCCACAAATCCTATGATGGGCTTCTGGTCCTGACCATCAGGTGAAGGCCCAGAGCAGCTCCAGGAGACAGTTGATGTAGATGTTTCCCAAAGAATCCATAGAGTGCTAGACAAATATAATGCCTTTTCTTTATACTCATTCAAAGCCTTGTAAGGAGTCTGGGAAATCTCAGGTAGCTTTAGGTCCAAATGATAAACTGAGGGGTTTATCATTTAACTGAACTGAAGCACGTGCACCTAACGCCTGTTCACTTTGTGCGATCCAATTTCTCCTTACCTACCGGGCTTCTGGCCTGCCCATATGTGCTTTAGCAGTGGGCCACACAGAGTACATTTTTTCTTGGCAACTGTTCTGAGCACCTCCCTGCATCAAAGGGTCTTCCCAGCACTTTGGTATTTTTGTCACAAGGGCTTACTTTGCAGCTGTTGGTTGATGCGCTTATGCTCATAACAGGTTCTAGTCAACACTGAAGTTGCAAGTTCAGAAGTAGCCGGCACTTCATATTTTGCATGCAAATCCAGAAATGACACCATCATCCCCATTGTGGTATAGCAGTTAGATTGTTGGACTGGGACCTGGGAGAACAGAGTTCTAGTTCCCACTCAGTGGGTGCCTTTGGGCCAGTCATTCACTCCCCGCCTAACCTACCTCACAGGACTGTTGTGAGGATAAAATGGGAGGGGGAGGAGGCAGCAGCTCATGTGAGCCACCTTGGGTTCCTTGCAAGAGGAAAAATGGCAATGTATAAATCTAAGAATGAGACAGTTTTTGATGCTGATGCTTTTCTTTATGCTACCGTGTATAGGATATGCAAGCACATGGCTCTTCCAAGGAATTAAATGTGAACGTGAAGGTGAAGACAGCTCCACAAGAAGATCTGGCAAAGATCCTGGCAGGGATCAGAGCAGATTATGAAGCAATTATTGAAAAGAACCGCCAAAGCCTGGATGCCTGGTTCCAACAACAGGTACTGTAAGCCCAGTGAGATGGAAACCGCCCCTGACTTGCACTGGAGTACCCAACCCCCACTCTCCTCCAGCTGAGTTAGACTGCAGTTTTCATAATTCCCAGCAAGCACATGCTGGCTGGGGATGATGAGAGTAGATGTCCCCCAGATGTCTTGGGCTGCAGGTTAGAGAAGACTACAACTTTGATAAATTACTTATCTACAAATGGATCTGAGGGTGCTGCATGGCTGTGCTGATTTAATACTACAGGAAGCTGAAGCACCCAAGGAATTGTTTCACACCTATTGTTCCTGTATTCCCAACAGGTAAAATGCCTTGTTAGGTGCTCATAATTAAGAAACCATGAAATGCTTCCTGGTCTGAGCAGCAAGACCTCTCTCCATGGGACCTTATTAACACACAAACCTTTCTTGGTGTCTGCATACAAATTCACATCCCTGCCTGCTTGACTGGACCTCCAAAAGGATGATTGAAACAACTGAGGTTTCCCAGGGGGAGTGTATTTTGTTCCCTGTGGTGCAAAGATGGAGCAGTAGGAATTAGGAAGGGGTCAGCACCGAAGGCTTTCTCTGAAGGCAGTTCAAGGTCCAAGCACTGGATGGTCCAGAAAAACACTGGCAATTGAAGAGAGGCAGAAGCAATCACACAGGCCCAGTTCTGGCACTCTCTGCCTAGAATGGCATGCTCTGAAGCTAGGGCCTTCAGAGCACATCTGCAAACCATCACTGTTGCTGGAGAAATGGGCTACTCATGAGGGCAGTCTTACTGCAAGCATCTCTTTACTCATGAGTATTCCTCTGGTAGGCACATCTTGCCTGCACCGAGGAGGTGGATACTTGGCATTCAGAGAGAGCTCTATCCTCATCCTTAGCCATCTCCTCTGAGAATCCAGAACGCCCCAGAGCTGTTTCTTCCCTGAGGTAGGCTGTTCCTTGGCAATGTTTGGCTCAGGCAACTTCCACCATCCTCCAAAGAGGATTCTTCCATAGGGACATGAGAGGGGAAGCGGGAGAATGCTTTCAAACAGCAGCTATCTAAGGAAGGTGATTGATCCCTTTGGTAAAAGTACATCTATGGGACTTTTATCATAGATGTACTTGATAATAAGGCTAATTATGTTAGCCTAATAACATTCTGAGATCTTATGGGCTGTTTCAACTGGAGCTGATGTGAGATTTCTCAGGTGGGATCTTTCTGAGGTTTTTCCTTTTCTCAGCTTCTGTGAATCAGAAAGCTTCTTTGCAGAATTTTCTCTAAACTTTCTCCTCCATTTTGAATGGGGGGTATTCTATCATTAAATCATCATCATCAAAATAGAGAGAAGCTGTGTGCCACTGTTAATGAGAACCTTTGGACAATTTCTCCCAACCCCCCTGGAAGAATTTGGTAAAATGTCCTGCCATCCACAGTATCTCTGCCCAGAAAAACCAGAGGAGGATTCCAAGAGGCTGGTTGTGTAACCAACTAACAACACCAATGCCAAGCCAGAGCAGGGAAGTCAAAACCATATATACCTTTTGTTCTTATTCCTAAATCAAGTACTTGGTTTGTTGGTTTTGCTATCTGTTTTCTATTCAAAATATTATTATTGAATGGTACTGGGTGAGGTTGAGAAGCCCATACCTGACAAGAGTGAGGCAACCAGGTATACAGCCTTTGTCTGCCCTCCTTAGCAACCCCTCCAAACAGACTGTAATGTTGGCTAGGAAGTAAGCATATGGGGGCAAGTCCAGAAAGTAAGCACGTCTGGAAAGGCAGAATTCTTATTTATAACTCACAAGACTCAGTGAAAAGGGTGGTTCAAAGCATGCCTGGCTGAGTCTTCTCATGGCAATAACAGTTATTACTTCTGCTTGTGTTTTGCAGATTGCAAGTGACTCTTTGGAAGGAGTTCCCAGCCAGGATGAACTACAAAGCAGCCGGAAGGAAATATGTGAGCTGAATCGCACACTGCAAACCCTGGAAATAGATTTTCAGACACAGCTTAATAAGGTAACTGCCAGAGGCACAGGAGGACGTATGCTGGAACAGGTTTTCTGACCCTGAAACACATCTGTCCATATCCTCCTCCGGTTTTAGGCTTATGCACCCACAGCTGACACTGCTGATGCTCTACAGAGGCAATAGAAATTTGGCTTCAGCCAAGAACACAAGCTCTGCTTATGTCTGGGCTGGGCAACCTTTTATTTCTGTGGAGGGCTGGATTCCCTCTAGGATATGCTGTGCCGGGCCTCCTGCTGGCAGTGGCCAGGCGCAGGGCCAAAGCCTGCAAGGTCCATCCTGGCTTGCCCTTCCCCTCTTACTTTTTGCCCATCATCATGCTGCTGGGGAAGGCTGCCTTCCCAGAGGTCTGAAATGAGGGTTTGGCGAGGGCTTTTCATATTGTGCAGAAGAGCTGCAAGAGATTGGGTCCAGAGCCCCGTGGCTCACCCAAACCTATATGGATGTAAATGAATGTACACAGTGGGGTTATCCATGTTTGTCCTCCTGAGTTCTTTTGATGACAACTCATTTTGCTTCATTATAAAGACCTGTCATTATCTGGGGTGGCTGAGCTTAGAAAAAGGGTGAGTAAAAGGAAATAAAGATGCATGGTGTGGCGAAATGAAGGCATTATAGAATAGTAGAATCCAGGATCATCCCATGAAGTTGTTTTCAAAAAGACTCTAGACAACTCAAATGAGGGATTTTGTCACACAGCATTTAAAGTATGAAATTTGCTTCCACAAGATAAAGTAATGGCAACCAGCTTGGATGATTTTTAAAGGGGATTGTAAAATGCATAGAGGAGAAGGCTGCTAGTCCTGATGGTCTATATGCTGCCTTCACTATCAGAGGCAATCTTCCTATGTGCACCAGTTATCAGGGGATTTGGATGGGAGGGTTCTGTTCCGATCATGCCCTGCTTGCAGGTTTCACAAGGACAGCTGGTTGGGCACTGTGGGGACAGAACGCTGGACTAGATGGCCCTGGGTCAGATCCAGCAGAGCTCTCACATTCTTATGGACATACAAAGCAGAGGCAGAGCATAGCAAGGAGCATAGCAAGGTCCATGTAACAATGTGCAGCAATCCAGATGTCTCAGGAAGTTCAGAAGCAGGGTATGAAAGCAACGGACTCCCTGCATTTGAGATTTGGCAGTTTGTTTCCTCTGCACATGGACAATCTCTTTCTATTGCGCCTAATGGCCACTGATGAAAGATGCCCCATGAATATGGCAACTCGTGCATTCTCACAATAACTAAGGTTCATATTTCTCGTGTAATAATTGTATACAGGATGGCGGTTAGCTTCTAACAAGAGGGAAGCTGAGGTTTAAACCTGCCTGGAAGCCCCACCCTATGTCACCAGCAATCTTGCCTGTCCAGTCCTAAATGGATGCGGGCTATTTAGGATTAAGCTGGTGGGGAGGGACAAGGGACTCTGCACATAGTCACCAAAGCCGTTGCCTGTGCTTCTCACCATGGAGCCCTGGCATGGATTAGGCCTTGTTGAAAGTGCTAATCATCGTCAAGGATGTGGCTTTTGGATAATTCCGTCTCACCCTCTTTTCTGCCATTGATTGTACCACAGCCATTCTCCACATGAGGAGTAAACAATGGAGAGGAATGAAATCATACCACCACTGATGTGCGTGGCACTTCATAAAAAACAACTCCTCATTCATTCCTGTAGGTTGTAAGGAAGGAAGTGAGAGGGGAGAGCAGGGATGTTCTTCCAACCCCGCTGAAAGATGACTTTTTCCTCCCTCTTTTCATCCCATCCATTTTCCTTGTGTGTCGTGTCTTTTTAGATTACGAGGCTGTGAACAGGAACTGTCATTCTATTGATTGCATGGAAGCTGCTCTGGGAGCCTTTTTGGCTGAGGAGCTGGACAAAAATACTTGGGCAGTGCAATCCTGTGGCCTCTAGTCAGAGTCTAGGCAGTCATAGGATTTTTTGGAGCCCCAGCTCCAACCTTGGAAACTTGCTCTAAGGTCAGAGCTAGGACTCCAAACTCAGAGCACCCTCCCCTGGCCTCACATCTGGCACAGAAAAAGATGGTGCTGGCTCCATCTCTGTGATGGAGATGGGCTTCTAGAGGAGAGGAGAGAGGCTCCACCAACATACAAAGCTTCCTGGCAGCACCTCACACTCCTTCCCATCTTCTCCAAGGCCAACTAAATGTTTTGCACAGCGGGGAAGTACAGAGGTGACCTTCCTCTCCACATTCCTCCCACCAGGCATATGATGCTCAGAATCCTCCGAGTTCCCAGGGTTGCAGCAATCTCACAAGAATGTATCTAAATAAATGAAAGCAAAAAACAAAGATTGTACTTCTGTACCTATTCACATGGCAATAAACCATACTGAACTTCTTTAAAAACAAAGATTGTAACTCTGTACCTATTCACATGGCAATAAACTGTACTGAACTTCTTTGGAGTAGGAATGGGAATATCATTAACTCTCCCCAATATAAAATACATGTGCGCATTAATCAGAGATGTGATTCCTACCATTGCAGATAGATAGAGGCTGTAATTCACAAATCCACATGTAAATACAGTAACTGCATTTTACTGGATCTTTGTACAGTCACTATACAGGGTCCTTTTTTGCTATTTCAGAAATTTGCCCTAGAAAACAACTTGGATGAAACCAAGTCTCGCTACGCCTTGCAGCTTCAAAGCATCCAAAACTTAATCTCCAAATGTGAAGAAGAACTCAGTGAATTGCGTAATGACATCAGGTCTCAAAATAACCAGTACAAAGTTCTTCTAGGAATAAAAGTGCGCCTGGAGAAGGAGATTTCTACTTATCGCCAGCTTCTCGAAGGAAACATTGATGGGTAAGGCAAAGTTATCCTCTGGGGCAAACATGGGAAGAGGAAATCTGTGTCTGGAATTTGTTTGTTAGGGGTATTTTCTTTATGCAGTGGAAGTGCACAGAGGCTAGTTGAATGAACAAATCTAAAAACAGGCATTGGGCCAAAGTATAGCAGTACACTTTCCTGAAAAAAATGAATGCAGCATTTAGGGTTCCTTTTAGATGGCATGAAACATCTACATACCAGATTCTACCCCTTCAGATGACAGAAGGCATTATACATGCAACCCATCTTGCTGACACACACATGCAGGCATCACAGATGTAGAAAAGCTATTATTCAGGGTCCTTGTTTCTATACATGTTAGCAAGCTACTTCTCTGTGTTCAGTAAATAAGTCTTCTAGAACACACATGGGGTAAAAGGAAAAATAAGAAGAGGCTTTCCTTGGACACTTCTAAAGGAGCAACCACCTTAGAAATATTAGTAAACATATTAAAGTTGGTTTAATACATTATTTTTAGAAGCATATTCATGTTGCCTTTACTTTTCTCATCTCACAGGATGACAGACTCCAGGTCAAACTTTAGAGGTAAGAGTCCTCGGTTTTTGCAGAAAAGGCCTGCTGTAAATGGGAATGAAATTCGAAGAGGATAAGGCTTTTGATGGCGAACAGTCACGAGGACTATATGCTACCTCCAGTATAAGAGGCAGCATGTGGACTTAGGGCAGAGCAAAAGTGGGCTGGAGTCCAGTGGCTTCCCAACCCCAAACTGGAGTCCTCACACAGCACTAGCCCCAGGCTTCATCCTTCCATGGCACCAAATCTTGACAGCAAAAATGGCTGCCAGGTTGTGATGGCGGTCTCTGACTTGCAAACAGTGGATGAGGGCATCCTGATGCTCTCCTTCTAGGCTCCCTGTAAACTTCTGGCGGCCATTGTGAGAAAAGGATGAGGGACTAGATAGGCCTTTGGTCTGATCCGGCAGGGCTCGTCTCATGCTCTTATACTCCTCATGTTCTTTAGCATTCTGTTTATCAACACAAATGTGTAAAATAGTTGTCTGTGGAAAAGGCACAGTTGGACAATTTATGGCTCGGCTCAATTGGGGGTGGGCAACTTTGGGAGGCCTGGGGGTATTTCTCCCTCTGCCCCCTACAGGCCACACTTGTGCTGTTGCTGTCACACTGCAAAATTCAGCATCAGAGACCTCCCCCTGAAAAAATCATTGATTTGTTATTAGTTTTTTTGCCGTGAACTACTATGGAATGGCACAGGAGCCAAATCTAGCTCGAAAGCAAGCTAAAATGGGCCATTGCAGGATTCTGCAGCACTTTGTCACTAATTGCTAATGACAACTTGGTGATTTTTTTGCCACTGCAAATTTTGGCCATGCATGGGTGGGGAGCGGGGGGGCATGCAATCCACAGGCCACGCATTGCTTACTGTTGCTTTAAATAGATTAGGCCATCTGAACAAGAGCTCTGAATATGAGGTAGGTGACCATGAGTTCCAGTTTCATATTCCAGCATCACATTCCACTTAATTCAAATAAAAGTCCTTGAGGGGAGCACATACTATACAGGGGTAAGGGAAACCCCTCAAGCCAGTCATCAGCCAGAATTCTGCTTTTGAGATTCCTGTTTCCCTGTGAAACTCTGATGGGAAGGGACATCTATTCTAATTTCTATTTGTGCCTTGAATACCCACAGGTACCTTAAGATATATGTCAAAGTTCACTGTACCCCAAATACAATTAATTTGGGGCAGGGCTCCAGTCAGGAACAAGATTGATATATGTGAAGGGAAGCTGAGACTGGTACCCAATTATTTAGAACTATGCCTCATGGCTGTCTGTTGGACAGACTTGTATACAGAATTTGACAAAAAAGCTACCCACGACATAATGTCTTATATTTCAATAGTCAGAAACACATCGACATGTGCTATGCTCAGATTTTTCTAGCATGTGAACAAATTTCAGTTTTATGTGGGTCTACTCAGAAATAAGTCCTAGCACAATATCTTTTGGGCATAGATATCACAACACTGTTCCATTCATGTCTATTCAGGAGTAAGCCATGCAGACTTTTAAAGCATAAGCCTTGGGTTTCCATTCCTTCTCTTTACAGGCCTGGTTTAAATAACCTGCTCTTTAAATAGCTTTCAGTGTTAAAGGTCTTTAAATACCTTTAAATCAAAATATTTTAAATTTAAAGATCATGGTATCTAAAGATTAAATGCCTTTAAACCCTCTCTTATCTCTGATGAGAGGGTATTTCCTTTTACTGTGCTGAAGCAAGACTGTCCTTCATCAGTTTTCCAAAGTGGAGCACACAAACTGGGATTATCTTGCCAAGGCAAAGGAAAAAGAGGTGAAGACTTCAAAACTATCTCACAGGCGAGACAGAGACACCCTGTGGGCCAGAGATTCCCCATCCCTGGAAGTACCCTAAAAGTTTTGATAGTTCTTTGAATGGTCACTTAGTCTCAAGCATCTTTATCTAGTGCTTCTTCTATATTACTGCATTTCCAAATTTCTTCCAGATTCAGCGAACCCAACTTTAAAGAAAATTGTGCAGGAGACTGTGGATGGACAGGTAGTTTCCACACATACCGCTGAGATCAAGAGGCAGGTGTGACTTCACTCATTGAAGAAAAGAAGCACTTATATACAGGAAAAACCATAGAAGACTTACTAGCTAATTAAAAGAGTTCTATTTCTTGTAAACATCTCTTGGTGGGGCTTAAAACTTTTTTCCTCAGTATTATTTACATGTTGCTATCCAAACTGTTTGTAATTTAATTTAATACAAATGCAAATCATTGTCATCTTCTCTTGGCACCTACTTCTTTAAAAAACACAAGATAAATAAATATTATTTACTTATTCCTGTCCCTAGTACCTGGACTTTAGAAATAGCAACTTATCAACAAAGGAGCGTGTAGGTCTGAGAGGTCAGAAGTTTTGCACAAACAGTTTGATCTAAAAAATAAAAGGGGCATGAAAGAGGTTGTTGAGGATTTGTAGGATTTGTATAAAAAAACAAGATATGCATTCTGAATTTTCTGGAAAGCATCTTCCAGGAACAAAGAATATTATTTTAAAACCAAGTTAACAGGCAATACTTCTGAAAAGCAGCTAGAACTTGAGAGGACTCATTCACCTTACCTGTGTATGAGGTGGCTGATGAAACCCTGTTACAAATTTTGTTTTTTTTTTTCAAATACAGACAAAACATCTATTCAAAATCAGCCAAAATAAGCAGTTCAGAGGACTCAAGTAAGAAGTTTCTCCTGTAAATTTCCATCAAGCACTTCCTAACCAGGGTAGAAATAGCAACACAATTGCAAACACCTCTTACCAAGAAAGGCTCATTTGAACCATATTGGTGTTTAAGGACAGCTGAAATTGGCACCAGGCTTTTAGAGATCTGCATAGCACTTTATTTATTTTCAGTGGTTTCCCAAAGGTCAAATGCTATGCATGGTGAAACATGGGACTCAGGGAGCTCATGATGGGCTAAGAGAGTCAACATGAGCAAGGTTTTAAGCAGAGTCGTGGCAAGTGCAGGCCAACTGGAGGTAAATTGGCAATGGGCCCTGTGCCCAAAGAACAAGGAATGGTGCTCTTTTCAGTTAATAAATCGCCAGCAATCTCTCCCTTCTTGCTGTTTGCTAAGGTGTAACTCCATTTCAGAAAGCCTGGGGCTAGTCACCGTAATGCAAGAAATCAAGCAATAAACTGTGAGAATACTTTCTTCATACATTGCATGTATATGTAATTTATATATGTGGCTAATGGGGCGGGCTAGAAATTTAACGCATAAATAAATAAAATTATCCATGTCTCCACCCAGTGGGTTCCTCGAGTGTTTTATATCCATATAGTAAGAGTAAAGACATTCCAAAGGAAGCATTCTGAACCATGGGCATATAAGCCCTCTAAATACTTTGGAATACCACTGAAAGCACCAAACAGAAGAACACCACAGCAGGACTGTCAGATGTAGAAGGGTTTTGGCAGGCTTCCGCAAGATAGGGAACTTAGCCCTACAGGGTCCACAAGTGTGAGCATCCCACTGGTGGGGCACCCATTCCCAAGTGGATGCCAACCTTGCTGTACACTGGGGTTCCTTATACCTGAATCCACAGGGAAGTAGGAGGGTAAAAATCCCATGGTGTGTGAAAAGGAATCCATTGAGAATTTGGGAGCTGAAGACAACGTGGGCACCACCCATCCCTGACCCCTGTCCGAGTGCTGGATCTGCAGTGCCTGATGCAGCATTGTCTCTAGTGAAGAGGAGCACACCACTTTGGAGGAAGCCTGCTCCTCTGTCAAAACCTCTTCCTCCAAGACTGCATTAATTAAAACTTTAGACCAGAGCTGTCTTGAAAACTGGAGGACCTTTGTAAAAATATTAACAGCATTGAGAGTATGACTTTGCCGGAGAGAAAATGGCAATGACTTCCTCCAGCTAAAAGAAACCTCTCTCATTTTGACTGGGAGTGTTCCCTCTTCGATAACCAGAACATAGACACCCTTTTCATTTCCCTCTGCTCCATCCGTAGGCCTGAAGGCAGGAACTGCTATGAACTGGCCCAACTTCACAAAGCAGGCATGGACAAGACAGATGCCATTTTGGTTCTTCCGCTTTGTGACTGCGAATGAAACCACTCAGCACTGGCAGGGTTCCATGGAAGCATATTTTTAGGTTGTCTATAACAAAATCTATTTCCATGAGCCAAATCTTTCTCCGGGCATGTCAAGACCAGCGGGTGACCAAAGCCTCGAGTTGCATAAGAAAGGTTCCAAAAGACCTTGAGTAAATTACCTAATGTTTTCTGGGAAGAACCAGTCATACCAGATCAACAGCCTGAGACCAACTGACATATACTTTCAGTTTCACGCCCAACATCTACCCAGCCAGCTAGATCTGGGATTTACTGCTCCTGAGCAGATAAGAATAGGCAGCATGATTTCCTAGTGCCAAAACATTATTTTCATGCACACATACAAATATTTTGCTCATCTTACTAAATCTTTTAAAGCTACATAGCAGCAGCAGAGGAAATGCAAAACAAGAACTAAATAACCGGAGAGCTGAAAGGCCTATTTATGAAGGAAGGCTTACCCAGCTGGAATATTTAAGCTTCACTGAGAGGGCTGATGACCAAAAGTAGTGCCCCAGCTGCAGGCTTGAGGTTTTTTGGAATCCCAAGGAAAGCAATATGCCAGGCCTATCTTTACTTCCAAGGAAGAAGGCTATTTACTGTGCACAGGTATACACTCTTTGCTGCTGACCATGAAGCCTTGCAATCAAAACAACCTGAAAGCTTCTCACCCTGGCAAATCCAGCTGTAGCTAAGGAACTTATTTATTTATTTATTATTTCAATTTATATCCTGCCTTTTTCCTACAAAGGGCTCAAGGCAGCTTACATCATTCTCCTCCTCCATCTTATCCCCACAACAACAACCCTGTGAGGTAGGTTGGACTGAGAGTCTGTGGCTGGCCCAGAGTCACCCAGTTGGCTGCATGGCTGAGCAGGGACTAGAACCCAGATCGTCTGAGTCCCAGTCCCATGCTCATAACCACTACATCACACTGGCTTCTTATTGAGCTGGCAGATTCTTACAGGAGCATAAGCTAGTTGGGTCTTGGAAAGCAGGCCTTGCTGTGCTCTCTGATAGCAAACACCCGCTTATTAATTGCTGTTGATGTTACAAGGCACCTTGGTCCATCTTCTCTGTTGAGCCAGGCTTTTCGACTCAACCAGACAAGATGGAGGCTTTGTCCACAAAATGGAAGACATCCACAGCCTACATCAAATAAATGGTAGCTCTTTGACTGGAGATCCCAATGTCTTCATGTACAGAAGGCAGTTGAGCAAGGGAGAAAAAGGATTAAACTATTTCCCCTGCAGCGAGTCCCCAAGGAAATCTCCCCACAGCCAGCACCCCAAGCAACGTTTAGATGCTCAGGAGAGAACATACAGAGCAAAATATCAATGATTGTACATTCTGCTCTCTGTGGCTTGAGGTTTTCCTTTGCAGCGGAGCAGGATGGAAATATTTGAAATAAGGAATCCTAGTGATGCCCCTATGGTGTGGCTCCAGCCCAAATTCCCCCCTTCCCTTCAGTGGCTGCTTTTGGTAAGAGTAAAAGACATCCATAGCTTCAGTCACAGAACTCATTCCATAATATGTCTATTTGGCACTTTATGGGAAACTTAAGATAGGTTTCTGAATAAGGCTGAATTTAATAGCAATCTCTCAACATACCACAAACATGGCATCCTCCAGTGAAGCTGATCGGTAGCATGTTTGTAATGAACAAAGGACATATTCCTTCATGTAACCCATAATGAACCTATGGTATTTTGTGAAGAACTGTGTCAGGGATGGTTCTGAAAAAGGATTTCCAAAACACATGGAGAATTGTTGTTATATTGTTCTATCTAGAAACAGACACTTCAAACTATCCAAAGAGGTGTTGGTTTCATGTTTGTTCAAGCCTAGCTACCTTTGGCCAAAGCAGAAATGCAAAATGCCCATTATGATTTAATAAGCACCTTCTTCTCTTTTATGAACTGCTATAAATTTTCCCACTGTGCAGAAGCAAGACACTTTCACAGACTACCCAATGCTCTTTCATAATACTAACCGGGAAAGAAGATCAAACAGTGTCGCTAAAGAATTTTCCCATGTCGTGTTTTGCCGACACGAAGCTCACCATCAGGTTCACATTCTTTGAATATCAGCTGTTGGACCATGCATTGAAAAACTTTCAGCATCTTTAAGCAATTAGGGAGAATGGTAATAACACATTTTTAATGTGGATTTTATCTCAAAAGTATGCATTTTGGTAGGATTTTTAAATGTACCAGAATTTGAAACAAACTACAGAAATAGAAGGATAACTGTATTTGGATATGCAAATTAGTCCAAGAAACATTTGCAATTCAGTTTTCTGGAAAAGCATGACAGAATAAAATCTCTGAGTATCCCTGCTCAGCAAGCTCCAAGCTGCCTTTGCCATCCAAAACAGCCTATGCTAAAACTCATCTCCTCCCACAGTTCCACACTCTGTCTTCCTAGTCAAAGCTCAGCTCTCGGTTTTATATCAAGCTTGGACTGTTTACACTGTTTACACTCTCACTTTAAGCAATAAAACAGCTGAACTATGAAATATCTTTCTAATTAGCAAATAAAATGAACAGAGTTGAATATTTACGGATGCAAAGCCAAAATATAAATGAATTGAAATATAAGAGCACTTGAAATACAGGAATTCATGAGGAGAAGGAAAAGTTAAAGGAACCCTGAGGATTTACTCCATGGGGAAAGTAAATCCATAAATGATCAATCCACAAAAGAATAAATCCACAAGTTTACGGATAATCTCATGCTAAAGAAAACCACAAATGGATGGCAACAGCACTGTTTTTCTTTTTACCAACTCCACTCAGCTTTGCAATAGCCACTCCAAGATTTTGTGCTTCCTTCCCCATCTTCCAGCTCAGGTAGAAGGTCTCAGGTAAGCCTTACTCTAGGAAACCACAGTGTCTTCCTAGAGTAGGCCTGTTGCCTAACAGAAGGAAGAGCTGCTGCCAGATGACAGTAGAGAATCTGGGCCAGATCAGCCCTGGCCCAACTCTGTACCAAACTTTTTCATACCTTCACACCTGAGCTAGCTGTCCCTTCCAAAGCTATGATTCCGCTGTGTTAAGCCATAATGCTTAGAAACCCACTGTGATGCTTATGACTTCCTTGGAATTTGAAGTGCAGTTCCAGTACATATCCAAATACCAAAAGGAACATGTTGGTTATCACTTGATATTTAGGTTTCATGCACTTGGCACAAGATGCTGTACCGAAATCTGAGCAAATCTTTCACTATCTCTTGAATTCTTACACCTCCATATTCTGCCCTTTAAATAGGCCCTTGCAAGGCCTGTCAAGCTGGGAAGTTGTTAAACAATGTTCAACGAGATTGCTAATAGAAATAACAGAGGGAAGTGGCTACTGCAAAGTGGCAAACTGGACATTTCTCATTTCTTTAATATCTCTACTCAAAGGATCCGGAGATCTTATCAGCCTAAGTACCTGGAAAGATAGGGACAGTCAGGATAGTATGACCCCAAAGAGGAGATACAAGACACTTCTAGATCCCTCCTTCCAGAGTTCTAGGTAATTCCGCAAGCTCAGGATACACAATATCCCTGAAAGAACCATCTAAGCCTTTCCTGTACTACAGCCAGGAATGGGGACACTCCAGGGCACTTCTAGACTTTGGAATGGAATCATCTCTACCTGCAGTTGTCGATCTGGAGGCAAGAAGGAACATGGAGTGGGCAGCGGCTGCATCTATGGGAACTGCCAACAGGAGACTCTGTTGCTGGGATGGGAACTCGTTTGCCGCCTTCCCACTCCAAATCCAAATGGCCACCCAGGAATATTGGTTACTGCCCAAGACGCTACAGAGCTAGATGAACTACCAATCATGTGCAATATGGCCATCGATTATATCCTTAAAACCAGACCATTTCTGAATGTTTCAATTCTCTCTTTTTGGAAGTGACTGTAAGTCAAGCTACATGCAAGGTAGAACTTCTTTGACTGGAACTCCTGGCATATTTTATTCTGTAAAAAGCAGTTGCACCCCCATACTTGGAACAGAAGAACAGGGTGATAGCTGCTCAAATTGGGTCAACCCTTGATAGCTGCTTTCTGTAAAACAAAGACATTGCAAATTCCAGTTGGAAATCTTGCATTGCATCTAGATTAACCTCTGTGCACTGCCCCAAAACAAGAAGATCTGCTGGGAGCAATATATTTTCTAATTACTTATCATGCATTATGACATTCGACAAGGATCAAATACAATCAATCAGTTGCCAGACCCATAAATAGTTTAACCCTAAGGAAGCAGAACTTCAAACTAGCAACAGATTCATAAACAAGCCTTTCTTCCCGCTGCAAAGGAGTCTCATCTCAGATGAGATGCTGCTTCTTCATACCTGTGGGCGGGCTTATCCTTCAGGGTGGTTGCTAACTTGGTTGAGTCAACAGGTGATGTGGGGAGAGGTGGACCACACTGCACCTCACTCCACAATCACAGCCCCAGGTGACTCATGGAAGCACGCTGGCACTGCCCTCGGAAAATAATCCGTCAAATAATCATGGCAGGACCAGTAACCACATCAGCCCATGGCAAATGTTTTCCGGTCTGAGCACTGATCTTTGACATCACCTGCAAAGCTCCTGGAAGGAATAGCGCTGAGCAAGCAAACTCAGTCTTTCGCCTTCGACGCAAACCAAGCTGCGATTGACATGCACACGCTGGATTTATTTAAATTCTGAATAACTCCATCTGGATGACTTGCTTTAAACATCATTTTTACTTTGAAATGTATATTATGAGATAGCTCTCCCTCTCTCATTCCCATCTCAAGGATAAGAAAGTGTGAGTTTCTGCTGGCCAAGATGCATTCGGGGGACGGGCTCTTTTGGGAACTGTTTTTTAAATGGAAGTCTCTACTTATTAAAACAAACAGAAAATGTGGAGGAACTTTATTTATCATGCAATGCCATGGATTTCAAACTTCTGCACCCACTGAATCTTTTCCATTTCAGCTCACCTGCAAAGGAACCTATTATATCTTTTAATCTTGCTTTAGTGAAGAGAAGACTAAAATTTGTTATTTGTTTTTAAGAAACAGTCTAGCTCTTTAGGAAGACCCATATATAAATGTGATCCAAAGCATTGTTGCTACTGCCTCTCTCTCCCCTCCTCTCTCTTGGGCCCAGCCCTGCATTAAAATAAAACCCCAGCAACACGCAAAGAGAAACTAGGCACGGTTCTAATGGCAGCAATTGCACACCTGCTATGTGACCATGGCAAGATATTTCCCCCGAATTCCCACGGAAATGGGGGGAGTGGTCATCCTTAGACTATTTTGCTCTTAAAGGTTCTCCCACTTTTCCAACGTTAACCTTGCTGTGTTATGGCAAAATGACTATGAGGATTTCTTAGCTGATTCTAAGTCATTTCCAAATGATTCTAAGTTATTTCCAACATCTGAAATGTAATGTTGTAAGTAGCAGTACTTTTCCATTGCCATAACCAGCAATGGCAGCTGAAAAGCCATGGGAATCCCTTGGAAAATCTGTGTCCCACAGTGCAGTCTTGTAAATATTTATGTGAATACAGTCATGCTTAATGAAGACAGAGAGTTTTACACCGTAGCTCATATCCAGTGTGTAACACAGATGAGTCCTGAGCTGAAGCAGCATGTATCAATCTAAGCAATCTATTTGTTTCAGCAATCTATTCATTCCAGCTGACAACTGCATTCTTATAAAGTCAAAGCACACATTTTAAATACATTGTCCCAGGTGATAAAGCCAGCCTGCTGATCTCTCTGGTCCCCAGTCATGGCAAGGACACAGACTAACACTGCCCTGGGACAGTCAAGCAAGACGCTACACACAGCAGTCCCATCAGCAGGGGATATACCAGGTTGGGGGAGTGGGAGAAAAGAACGGTATTCAAGCAGGAGCGCACACTGCAAATGGGCCGTCCTCCCTTTTTCTCTCATGTAGTAAACCGTCTAAGAAGCATATACAGATGCTCAATGCGAATTTGAGCCTTTTGTGCAAGGCAGTTCTCAGGAGTGGTTTACATGACCACTTGTGCATTTAGTTGTTCACAAAAGTGATCTGCTTGTGCTTCAGTTTCAACACTTGAAGCCGACCTTAAATCTTCTGGGAGTTTCTCCCTCCTTCATGGGGAGGCCATGGCAGAAGGAGAAGATGCCGGTACCCTCCTCCCCACCAAACAGAAGAGCTGAACATGTGTCATTATTTCTCATAAAGGAATTACTTAGCCAAATCTTTCTGATCCCCAGAAAGAAAGATGTATCAGTGACTAGGGATACCAATCGTTTGCTTTCCATGTTAATTTTCGATGTGTGCATTCATAAATTCACTGCATTCCATTTCCATATCAATCTGCAATTTTTTAAAAATGCACAAAAGTTGCATTCTTTTTTTAAAAAATATGAATTGCCCAATGCATTTCATCCTACAATATGCCCTTTTCTATACATGTTAACCCAAGATCCATGTTTTTATATACATTCTGGTGTGTTTTTTGAACTGAAAAATGTCACACTCCATTCAGAGAAGTGTGAAACCTGAGACTTAACTGTGTTCTGTTCCACATCTTAGGATGAATCGGGCTTCAAACTGTGCGTCCTCAAGAAGCATTCCTGATCATATGTAAAGGCAATAGGAGAATCCAGTGGAATTGTAAAAAAAGTTGTCAAACTAATGCTTATTAATCAAGATAAAGCAAGCCTTCTGCACATATTTGTCTATATTTCTCTGTATTAGTCCAATTGTATATAAAATATGCTACAGTAATTTGAGCCAGTTAATAGCAATGTGGTTGTTCAAGTTCCATTGAGATAGAGGGGCGAATGTGCAGGTGTGAGACAACAAAGGAGCAACAACAAGAGAAATATGAAGGGTGTGCCTATTTAGGATGAAGACGGTAGGAACAAAACAGTTATTGAGTTCTTTAAATATTATACTATCGGAAGCAGACAGGGTAGAATTATAGAAACAAAAATAATAATTCAGAGATACATAGATCTCCACCTTGGTTTCAGGCACAGTTAATGAGTCACATGAATGTATTCCTTTTTTAAAAAGTTCACTGCATGCAACATATTACAGATATTTTTCTGGATCCTTTTATTCACTGCTCGGTGTTTTGCTTCTTTCTAATTATCTATTTATTTATTTATTAAAACATTTATATGCCACAAGAATGTCACATAATTACTCACAAGAATGTCACATATCAGGTTCCCAATCTAAAGTTTGCCAGTTTCTGCTCATCTGTGTAATTGATGAAAAGCCCTATGCATGAATCAACAGGAAGATATTGGAATTCATAAACAGGAAAACAGGGAGAAGGCAAAACTCATGAGGGTTATTAACATAAGCTAAAAAAATACATTCTCAGCTAAATGGAGTTCAATCATTGCGTCCTTAGGTACCAACAGTGAGGTCACTAATTTCATTTCCTTTGGTATTCCTTGTCAATGGACACACATGAACCGAATGTGATCTCAACTAAACATTGTTCTCAGGGTGGAGCGCATTTGCCCTCCTGTTCCATCTGGTTAAACGGGTTTGCAAAAACTTGCAATACCTCTGAGCAGGGACTGCTGTAGATTGTAGGCTATTGTAGACTCTGTACTGTGCAAACTGCAGGGTATGATCCTTCTATCATATCATTGCCAGACTCCTGAAAAGACCACTGCCTGAGTCCAGCCACTGTTTCTTCCTAAGAAAATATTTCTGTATTTCAAACTAGTATTGTTCAATTTAGTATTCCATTTTAAAGAAGGCCTATTTGTCTTGCACAGTTGCAGACAACTCGCAGCATTATCTTGGAGGTAAATATTGATTTGACATCTTTGAATAAAAGATTAATTCAGCAGAGCAGAAAACAGTTCTTCTCCAGGCAACAAGCAAGACCTGCACTCGGCACCTGTACAGTTGACTTAGGGCGCAAATGCATAGAAACACAGCCCTACAACACTGGCATGATGGGTGGCAAATGCTAGGAGCTATAGGGCTTTTTTCTGTCTAAACCCTAAACCTGCACAGAATTACACCCTTGGAAGTTGTAAGCCGCCGGCGAATGGGGCGGCATAAAAATGTTTTAATAAATAAAAAAATAAATAAATAAAAAGAAGGACATTTCACTAAAACGGAACAACTTTTAGTAGTAAGAGAGGGCTAAGCCCTGCTTGGGGTTTCTTACCATATAAGTATGATGTAAGGATGGACAGATTAATCGATTTCTGGTTTGTGCCAATTTTTCATGTGTCCTTTCATAAGATTGTTCTGTCTTATTTCCAGATCAATGCCTTTTAAAAACCGTATCTAAGTATGAATTTAGATGTGTTTGGAATGCAGATCTCTTCCCTGCCCCTGCAGTTAGGAACCGTGTGTGATTAGAGTTCCAGCAAATGCAGAGGATCCACACACATGAAGCAACCTTTCATCTGTGCCTCCCCACTGCATGGATGGAGGGTGAGATTAGCCAGTGGGGATGCATCCCATGGATGTAGTCCTGTTCCCTGTGCACATGCACCCAAATATCTTTCCACAAGCAATCACGTGCCCAGGTTTGCAGCACTGGCTCATGGTCGCTATGCCACCCCCAAGCCAAGCCCCTTGTGTAGCAGGACACAAAACTCCCCTCATGCGGTCATTCTTCAAGGTCCTGTCACACTCTCCTTAGGAATCCCTCTTTCCCTACTTTCTGTCCCTGGTCCTTTCATCATCACATAGGATTGCTGATGAAAGGAAATTCAGGAAATTCCTAGGCTATTAGCCATGGCTGGCTTGCCTCCCTCTCCATCAGGGATGCATGCACGTTCTCTGGGTTGTGTCAACTATGAGCCATTATTTTGTTGAAAGCATCAAGTGTGAGCCATTACTGTTCAGAAAGTATACTCCCTGTTGTGGCTGGAAACTTTCATGTTGTCTTGAGGACAAATGCATTGTAAACTTGTGGATTAATGCATGATATCTGTAACCAATAAACTGAGATGTATCTATTTCCCTTTTGTGGCCTGGATTTCTGTTCCTGAATGTGTCGCTTGCTCAGTGTTGGTAAACATTCATGCTAACAGCCCTTGACTTTCAGCATGGGACCTACTGGGATTAAATAGAAATATTATTGGTGGCTCTCCCAGTGGACTACAGAGAACACCACTAGTCCACACTGTCAAGTTTAAGTGAGTGATAGACACGTTGGCCACATCAGGCAAGGTTCATTGTGGGCTGGGAGGAAATTAGGCACGGGCTACAATTGTAAGCGCCTGGGGCATAGCAATAGTGTAAGGTTTTCAAACCAAATCTCGTAGCTGACTAGGGCAACAAGACACAGTGTGGAAAAACTCGTGGGACTAAGGCAATTTCTCCCCATCAAAAGGCTCTCCATCTGACAGCTGCCACATGTCTCTTCAACACATCTTTGACGGTCAGCAATCAAACCAGTCAGCAAAGTAACCAAGAGCCTGGAGCCCTTTTAAGGGAGATCTGTGAAGGGATCTCCTAGATCTGGTCTTAAGTTAGGAAGCCTACATTTGTTGTGGTGAGTTTAATATGTAGAAGAACGTTCTGTAACCATATAGGCAGCCTTGGACATAATCCATGCATTGTCACATGTCTTCAATCTGCAGGAAGAGAGTCGTGCAAATTTGGCATTTCAGGCGCATTGCCTCCCACTTCTCTTCTACTTTAGTGACAATCAGAGCTTCACAGAAATCGCACGAGAAGTAAGCCTTATGCAGAGGAAGGCATGTCCCCGGAAGGCTTGCCTCTCTTGAGCCGGCCGCAACATGCAGGCAGGCAGCGACCTCTGGTGGGGAAGCCTTGCAGGGAAAAGGAAGGAAATTCGGCCTTGAAGAATCCTTCGGAGAAAGGGCACATACATCTATGTGGCTTCTGTTTAGGTGATCAAAGGTGCTGTTCTGGTGTATTAGGATACCCGCAAGACAGCTAGGTTGCAGAGTGTTATTCTGCCACCAAGTTGACTGCACTCCCTAAAGCACTATGGCTCAAAAGGCTACATTTTGTTTGGAAAGGCCAAAAGGGGGGTTGGGGGGGGGGGGATCCAGCACACTAGGGCAAAGTGAATCTGAAAGTTCCCAATGAAACCTTCTGTTGAAACGGACATTTATCAAGCCGTGTGAGACCTCCTGAAATTGGTAATGCTCAATCTTGCGTTGGTACCTAATCTTATAAAAACCATACTCACCTCCGTTGAAGCATTTGAAGAGCACATGTGAGAACGAACTGTAGAGGGGGCAGAAGGACATGTTTATAAGCCCCAATGTTGACAACTTCTCATGTTGAATGGGAAGGCCTGAAGGGCTATTCATCACCCAGGGGTGTTCTTTACACTTCAGCTGACCATGCTTAGAATCCATACTGCAATCAGGAACCACAACTGGGCCAGGTTCCCAACACCAAGCAGGGTTTAATGATGCTGCCAGAATCTCCCTTCAGCCCTTCTCATTCACCAAGAGAAAGTTGGAGGTGGAGCTGGTGGAAAAGGGACACGGGGGGCGGAGGGGGCTGGGGCTGGTGCACACAACCCTGCACCCTTCCACATTTTACTTCCACAGGTGTTTTTAATGCATTCAGAGGGCTTGTATCACCTAGTAACCATCTATAAATATCCCCAAGATGTTGAGCATCCTTTATAAGAAATACTTGAAATGCCAGGTAAAGTCTTTGCACCCCCGTCTTTTTCTAAGTAGGAAAAAAACAGTCTTTCTTTATGTAACTGGTAAGTGCCATTCCAAACTCCCCAAATTCAGTGACCCTCTTCCAGCCCTCCTTGAGTTGTTGTGCCTGAGTTTCTTTTGTGCACCCATCCACAGTGATGCCGGCAGACACTCTGCCTGCCTGAGTTTTTGGAGCCCCTTGTTGAAAGCCTCTTCATGCGCCTCCAAAGCCTAATCTCCAGCGATCCCACCTTGCTGTCACAAATGTAGCCTGGTTTACTCAGGAACTCCAACTCTTGAGTGCAGGGAACTCGATTCAGTAAGGTTTTCCACTGCAGGGAACTATCTTCTAACATTTTAAAATAACCTTGTTGTTAAGAATCCCAACACCCTTCTCCATGTTTGGACAGGGCAAGAGGAAGGAAATTTATAATTCTTTGTCTCTCATATCAGCTTTTCAGTCCCCGCTGCTGGCATTCATTTCTACCCCACTCTCCATTCCCTACCTCCAGAATGTCCTTTAAGGGAAAAAAAGACATTTTGTTACCCTTTCTCAATAAAACTCATTTTTGTTTCCAAATTTCTTGTGAAAGTATTCACTGCCAAGCCTAAATGATCCAAAGCTATTCAAATTATAGTCTTTTGCTTTTGGAAAATGTGTTAATTACTCAGCCAGCTCTACTGGACAAACAGCAAACTGTCCTCTAGCAAAAGAACACCAGGATTCCAGCTCTGCTTGCACATATAAATTATATCAACCCCACCCCCTGCCGACACCACCACACAAGCACCAGGCATGCATATTCCAGAAGGGCTTATTCCCTGAACAAGGAAAAGCAACCGCCAGTTATGTATAGTGAGATGCGTCTTGAATTGGGATGATAACCACTCTGGCCTGAGCTGGTCCATGTGCTAGTGCAGTAGATCAGGAACTGGAAGCCTGGCATGCGAAGCAGAACCAGCGGAGAAAGTAACGGCTTGAATCAGTGGCTTCCATTCTGAGTGCATCTTGGGTCCAACTGAGAGCATTCTGCACTGTCAGGCCAAAGCTACATGCCTTTTCTTTTAACAGCTCCCACACTCCAACCAGAGCCAAAGTATGGAGATAAAAAAGGGGCCTAGGGATTTAGGGTTACCTGCCCATTCACCTGAGGAAAAATGGATGACAAAGAATCATTCGTGCTTGGAAGAGATTTATGCAGATTTGTTCACTGTATCTATATTGTAAGATCTTGTGGGATTTTGATGGCACCAATCAGAAGCAATGTTAGAATGGAACCAGTAGCAATAAAGAGAGAGAGTTTCTAATATGCTGCTGAGGGACCTACAGCTGCCTTACCTCCTAAATTATCAGCACCTGATCCCTCAACAGACCAGCCGAATTCAGCTCTATGAAACTGCAGTTCCAGCCTGAATTCATTCAGCGGTCCCAGCAGACTGAACTCTGTTGAACGCACAATCCAATGAGGGCACACAATCCTGTATAAAGCCCTCACATACAAGATAGTTCCTCAGGTTTGGCAATTTGTCTCATGAAGTGGCAAAACAGGGCTCCCCACCACACCACACAGACTTTCTTGGGATTGTTTAGCTTTTGGAGGCAGGGGGATTTCAAGAAGATCCAGGTGGCTGAGGTGTTTTTTCTGCTAGCCTGTTTTCCTTCCTTCCTTCCTTCCTTTTCTAGTCCCCATTCTCCCCCAGCGGCCCTGCTAGGGTTTCTCTTACAGCCTGGCCACATTCCTGAGAGAGCACCCCGGAAACAATTCTGCTTAATAACATGGAGGCCTTTGTACAAGTTTGTATTGGCCATGAGAAATTGTGGCTGAACACTGATTCCCAAAGGTGCACTGGACACCCTGAACTAATGCTGGCTGGAATTAAGAAGACCTCACCACTGTATCTTCTTCAATGCAGGATTTCTGCTTTTTTGTTTCATGCACGTTAAAATGGATGCGACACATGTGAGTTCATGCACAGAAGGGCTGTACCTTCATCCTGGCACTTAATGGTTTTTTAAGTAAATGCTTGAGTAAACTCCAATGGCATGAACATTTCCACACTCCCTTCATGAATCACCAGCATTGTTTCTATAAATATGCCTTCTTCTTTGTCATGCTGCTGAAAGGATTGTGGGAAAAACTGTGAATACTTCCCTGTGCTGTTTCACCAAACACAAACCTTGCCATTAGTGTAACGCATCTTCCTTTGAAAGGGGCAGCTATTTCGAAGGGTTGCTACCTAAATGATATCTTTTCTCAGGAGGAAGAACCATGGAAATGCCCACCAGTTCTTAAAGATGCTTGAGAGATTCATTGTCTCCTGAAGGAATGGATGGACCAGAATGTAGCTGTCCGTGAGCTTTTGCACTGCAGTGCTGAGAGTTTTGGGGTTTAAATATGAATTTTAAAATGTGTATTTTGCAATATAATCCATTCAGACAATGATGTGCATATTTGGAGATAAGTTATGTTTAGAAATGTGGGTTCTTTTTAGAGAAAATAATTTTAGAAATGTGTATTTTGTGAGAAAATGTGTTGAAGAATACACATGATATACAAAATATATAGTTAAATACATGCTCATTTTTTAAAATCCACAGATCTATGCATGACAGAAGAGACTGAGGAATGAACACAGGCAACAATTGCACAGATCTATCTGTTCTTCCTAAGCATTTTGTCCAACAAAAAGGGTACATGAAGTGAGACAACAGCTCCTCAAGTAGGATAGGTCTAAAGCAGCATGAAAGCAATTCAACTACACGAGATGGCAAACCTTCTTAGGAGATTTTAACACTTTTTTAAAATTTTCTGCTTTATACAAACTGCAATACTGAAATGCAAGCAAGATTCTGTGTTTTGCAACTGTATTAAAAAAAACTGGTGATGTGTCTGCCATGTAGCACAACTTTACCACACTGCAAACAGTCGGAGTTTATTCACATGCTTCTGTAATGATAGGATTTGGATTACAAATCATTCTGCAGCTCAGCACTATATGGTAGCTCAGGACAGCTAGTTCTGGATGCCACCCTTTTCTCTTTCCTCGCTGCCATACAACAAGGTTGATCCATAAACCAATAAAAGATATTGGCTGGGTTCCTGCAGATCTTATCTAAGCTATACATTTGGCTATCATATTTCCTTCACAAACCACTTCATTGCTTTTATGCTAACTAGCTGTGCACACACAGAACAAAAATCCTTCTGCTTTAGAAGTAGAACTAATCCAACCAAATGCTTGTCTGGGCTAAGCTTTAGTACACTCCAGCTCTCTGGCCATGGGGTGCTTTCTCCGGAGGAGTCCTTCACAAGCGAGCACTCATTCTCGGACAAGGCTGACTGGCCTGCCACTTGAACTGCCGTCCATTTCTCCTGGGAGATAGCAGGTTGCTCTGCCTCTGTCTGGGGGGCACAGCCGTCTCCCCAGAGGGCCTGGACTCTTCCCAGTCCCTCAGCAACAGATGCTCTGAAGTGCTTCTGGTTTTTAGGAGCTCTGCCCCTTCCCCTGAGGAGGGTTTCTCCAGTGGGGGCATGCATGTAGCTGTTGCCCAGATACTACAGAGACGGTCAAAATCAGAGCTGGGATAGAGCAAGCAATGTTCCTGAAAGACAGCCCTTCTCAAGGTCAGAGTACACTCGTGTGGTGAAACCAGGATTTGTGGTTTGAAAGAGAGAGTGCGATGTGTGTGCTTTGTGGGTGGGGGGTCAGGTGGAGGGAGCAACCAGTAGGAGGGGCAAAGCATCACCATCCTCAGGGTCATTGGTCCCTGGGACAGTGAGAGCCAATGCTGCTGGCAGGATTCACACCCCCACAATAGATGTCAGGGCCAGGCAATTCTGGTTAGGGCTGATGGAAGCTGTAATCCAGAGCATCTAGAGGGCCATAAGATGCCTACCCTGAAAGATGTGAATAAATACCTAGTACATGCATACACACACACACACACACACACACACACACACACACACACACACACAGAGGGCCATATCTTATTAGATACTTTAAGGGACATGGTGTGCATGAAGTGGTATGTCTGGGGGAGGGAGGCCATCTCACAAGTTTACACTGCCCACCCCCCAAGGATGCTCAGGCCCAGTTTGCCTATCCCTGCATCAATGACATCCCGACTGACACAGAACTTAGTCATCTGTATCCCACTCTCAGATACCTGTGCCATTCCCGGTCCATTCTTAGCTCTCTTGTGCATGGAACTCCCTTGTTAAACATACAGGTGGTGCCACCTTTCTCCTTTCTATATATCTCTCCTCAAAGCCCGCCTCTTCCAGAAGTCCTTTGAATTAATCCTTTAATTTTCATTCCTGGCTACGACCTCATTTCAGAATAGACAACCGGATTTGCCCACATTCATCTCTTCCTACCCTCGTCTCTCCCTTCCTGCCCTCTGCCTTCGGGCAGGCACAACCTACCTCACAGGGTGCTTGATGTGAGGATCAAATGGAGCGGAAGGCTATGCAAGTTGCCTTGTGTTCCCCACAAGACAAGAAGATGACATGAAATAAACAGCTGTCCTGGATCACACTACAGATCTATCTCGTTCAGCATTCTGTTCCCACTGATTTCCAGAGGGCGTCCCTAAGCACCAGAGCTTCATCTTCACTGCAGTCATGCACAGGTTGCTCAGATGAGAGCTGGAAAACAGCTGAACAGCAGGGAAGGCAGTGGAAGGCCTTGCAATGATCCAGCTGCAAGCTATCTTTGGTCCACAGACAAGAGCTTTCCCACCCCCAGTTTCCCCAATGGAGCTGCGTGAGCAATCAATCACAAGGGATCCCAGTGCACCGCTGCATCGCTCTCTATCCAAGTTTCTCAGATAAACTCCATCAAAGGAGGCGAGGTGAGCTGCCCTTGGGGGCTTTAACTTTTTCCTGCCCTCGTCTAGCTTACCGAGTGTCTACTAGCAAATTGACTGGGCCCAGAGGAATAGATCACCCGGATTCCCCAGTCACAGCAACACAACCAGCTTCAATTATTGCTTTGAGCTGTTTGGAGCAAGCAGCATCATACTGGGAACAACAAACTTTTGGATGGGCCTCCTTCCATTAATAGGAAGCACATCGTGGGCACTTTGACTCGTTCCAGTGATGATGTGGGTGTGGTGCTTCATCTTCTTCTAATTCCTTCCGCCACACGGGAGACAGTGTGGCGCATATAAAGGCAGTGGGAATCCACTGGGTTTCCAGTTTGTCCTGGATTGGTGCCAACTCACTGCAATGTGAGTCAAGCCCGTTTGCAGACTTCTGTCTTTCAGATGGACCGCTACTCGTGCGTTTTTAACTGTTAAGGAAATTTGCACCAAAAGCACCCCAAAACCGCATTTGCTAGCACAATTTGCACCAATCAGCTGATTTTGCACAAATCACACTTGAGCAACATGGGTTTGGGGTGCTTATGAGTGCAGATAGTTAAAAGAATGTACAAAGAATGACCCCTCTTAGAGAGAAATGTCCACTAAAAAGAAAACTTGGCCCACTTCCTAACTTCATCTTGAACGTGGGCAGGAAATCCATCATGCTCAAACAAATTTCCCTGGTTTGGTACATCCCAAGCTGGAGGACTTCAGGCAGAGGCCATCACTTCAGACTGTTCTAGCTCTGGATGTCCTGTGCTGAGTTAGACTAGATGTTACTGCTTCAACTCGAGCTGAATTTCCAGGATAAGCACAATAGGTCCCAAAAACAACTGTTTTTTCAGGTGGGAGTAATCCAATTTTGCCTATCAGCTAATGCATATTCCCTTCAGCTAATGTGGCTTCCCTTCAACACACGAAGCATGTTTTCCCACAAGAAAACAAGCATACAACTCCACACAGCGATCTTCTGAAGAACTCCCCTTGCCTCAAGACGCCATTGATGTCTCTGGAAAATGCCTGGGAGGGCGATTTCAGATTCTTCTCCTCCCTGTACCAGTCCCATTTCTCTCATAGGAAATCCATGCCAGTTTAAACCACACCCCTCACCTGCAGGGCTTGGCTCCATTAGCAGTGATAAACTCTGGATGATGTCCTTTCAAAACCAATAGATGCAGATCTATTTGCTGTAGCCATTACAGTTGAACACCCAGACTGGGTCTGTGCTGCTTCAGCTAATAAGGACAATGAAGCATTTATTCTCTGGGTCTTTGTTCCAAATACAAAGCAGTGTAGATGTCTCACTCCAGCAGAACTTTATAGAAATAGCATCATGTTTGGGTGAAGTAATGTCCACCAAGCTAACTATGTACATTATTTGCTGCTTTGTTGTCTGAGCAAACAACTTCCTGCCTGCACTTTTGCACACCCTGGCTTTACAGCCAAAATGTCTACAGCCCCTTGTATTTTCATTAGCTTGATAGATTGATGATTAAGCTTGCACAGTGTTTTACAAATTTTCTGTGTTTGCCCCAACAACCTCCCTCTCCAGCAGGGAACTGGCATTCCCACCAGGAAATGCAGCTTCAGTTAAAGCAAGCAGGGCCCAGTGGACTGGGGCATGAAAGGCCTGGTTGTATTTCACACGCTGGGTTTCTTTCCCCTGGATAAAGACTGTGGAGTGTCTGTGACCAGATCTGGGCCCATCATCATCTTTATCCTCTTTATGACTCCTTTTCCTCATTGAAGTCCCAGTCAAAAAGTCCACTTCCCAAAGCTGTATTAGCCATGGGGCTGGGGGTGTCCCTTTTGCAAAAACCAGTAGCTTGTTTGACTAGAACCCTCTTCCCTGCATGGGATGGTCCCAGCCTGGTGCCCTATGGAGGGGCGGGTGGGCACTGGTCACACGAATGGCATTTCTATCTAGCTTAGCCTTCAAGTCAAGAGAGCAAATGGCAGAAAGTGAAGGATATTCCACTGGGCTTCAGATAATGTGGCCTAGCACCATTGTGAGGGGAAGGGGGGCGCTTATGGGATACAAGATATAGGGAGCTTTGGCAATGAACATCCATGCCGTGTTAGAGAACTGTGCCTGGAAGCCTCAGGCTTTGCCCTGCCATTTGCGGCATGATGGCCTGCTGTTGGAGGAATGTTGGCCATTGTCTTCTTTGGAGTGTAGCCACAAGGCTCTGCACGGATACTGCTCCTTTGTTGAGCAAACCTGCTCTTTTATTTGCACTGCACAGGATTATGTGTACCCTTAATCAAAATAGATTTTCCATATAGGCCGTGCTTGGAAAGAGCTATGAAGGATGATGTTTTGTCAGAACCAGCCCGGATGCAGCAAGACATACCCTGCATTGTTGGTGTAATTTCAACTTTGGGTTTATTTTCAGTATAAGCCAAAGCTTTAGTATCCTGCATTTATGCATTGTGTGTATCCTATGTATCATTACCTCAATTGTGGATGTTCAGGGCTGAGTGCCTAGCCTTAAATCACCAATACAGCCCAGCATGCACAGCTGGCCAGGGGAAACCCCCCATGGTTTGTTAGAGACCTCCCAAAAATATTTTAAACCCACCACCCTAAAAGTAACCCAATGAAACAGAGTTCTGTAGCCATGTAAAGCTCACTGCTGGAGCTGGCACATGGGAAACCAGGCTGATGCAAAATGGAGGCTCCTG
Source organism: Varanus komodoensis (assembly GCF_004798865.1). Classification (NCBI taxonomy): domain Eukaryota; kingdom Metazoa; phylum Chordata; class Lepidosauria; order Squamata; family Varanidae; genus Varanus; species Varanus komodoensis. The sequence continues at coordinate 4,962,854 of NW_025336088.1, read as the reverse complement.
GAAAAGGACATTGCTGGCTACAATCTTGAGCAGAAGCATCTCTACTGCAAGATTTTGTTGAAAGTCCCACTTGATCTCTCTCTCTCTCTCTCTCTCTCTCTGATATATACAAGCAATACCATCCAAGCTGAGAAGCAGGAAAAATGGGGAAATAGTTTTTTTTCACAATCTAAACAATAAGGGGAAAGTCCATGAGATAAAGGAAGGTTTAAAAAATGAAGTATGCTAAAGAAATGGTACTAACTAATGTTCTAATCCAATGGGGAGGTAGGTTAATAAATAAAATTATATAACTTTCTCAGCACAGCAGATGAATTACCTCCACTTATCTCTGCTCCACCCATTCCACCCAGTTAGCAGAACAAATACCAGGAGGGCACTGAATTTCCACATTGGTAGACAAACTTGGGGCTTTTTGCACACATCCTCCAGTTTGTTTGGGAGATCACTGAACAGGCAAAAAGATGAAAGTATGTTGCCTTAGGAGGTGTGGACTTAACAATCGGGCACTCCCTTTGCCTTGCATATAAGGCCAGTGGCTATGAGCAAGCTGTTCTGTTTCACCTCATCCCCAGAGCAGGTTCAGAGCGAGATCCTTTGGATGCACCATGGCTCTCTCCTTTCGCATGTCTGCCGGACCCCGCCAGTTCTCTTCCCGGAGTGCATATGGCGGAGGTTCTGTTAGGCTCTCCAGCTCCAATAGTGTAGGAAGCTTGGGGGGAGGATTTGGTGGTGGGTCCCTGCTCGGCTTTGGTGGTGGCGGATATGGCGGAGGGTTAGGCAGTGGATATGGCGGAGGGTTAGGCAGCGGATATGGTGGAGGGTTAGGCAGCGGTTATGGCGGAGGATATGGCGGAGGCTTGGGAGGGGGCTTGGGCGGAGGGTTAGGCAGCGGATATGGCGGAGGGTTAGGCAGTGGATATGGTGGAGGCTTGGGAGGGGGCTTGGGAGGGGGCTTGGGGGGCGGCTTGGGGAGCAGCTTTCGCGGGAGTGGAGAAGGCAGCCTTTTGGCAGGCACTGAAAAGGAGACCATGCAGAATCTGAATGATCGCCTGGCTGCCTACCTGGACAAGGTGCGATCTCTGGAGGAAGCCAATACTGAGCTGGAAAGCAAGATCCGGGAATGGTATGAGAAAAATGGCCCAGGGGCTGGCGGCCCAGGGATTGGCCGAGATTACAGTAAATACTACCCTGTGATTGAAGATCTCAGGAACAAGGTAAATGCTCACAGGGTCACCGTACTTCTTTGCCAGTTGAATTATTCTCAAGGTCTTGATAATAATTGATATTTTGCAACACTATGGTTCATGGGGGTCATGGACATGGATCACCTTGATAAGAAGAAATTAGATGAGCTATCCTGTTGGTCTCAAGAAAAGTCAGATATGATAGACAGAGTTGGAGTAGTGTCTGAGAGGCCTGGATTACTTACGTACTTACTTACTTACTCATTTCAAGCTTTTATAGACCATCCCATTGCTAGCATCTCAGGACGGACTCAGGTCTAACCTGAGCTTGGACTCACTGCACTCAGTCTTATTCACAAAATGGGAATTTTGGCCTTTCACCAGGAAGAAAAAAAGAAGAGAAAAGCAGAAATGAAGAGCAGAATCCTATGCATGGACCTTTTCTGTCATAGGATTGCACCTTGCAATCTGCTTAATTTTATCTAAGCTGCAATCCAGCAAACATTGATTTGGGAATAAATTCAAATCAACAATGCTGGCTTTACTTCTGAGACACATGCATCAGACCGGGCAGTAAACTTCTTTCACATTTGTAAAAAGGGGACTTTTTTCCTGCTTGACTATACTGGGGTGACTTTGGTTAACTGAAAGAAACAGCTCTCCACCAACACCTTCTGAAAATTCAGTCAAAACAGAAATCTGCTGTTTAGCTTAACTTTTGGTGTAGTTAGCAGCACCCCATGAAGGTAGGTGCCGGCTCGTGGTACAACCCAGAGATGAAACTGGAATCTGCTCTTCTAACAACATCCCTGTATCAATATAGCAGACTTCCATTGATCACTGGAGAAGAGGATACTATTCCAAAAAGAACAAGGGGGATTCAGAGTGCATGTCTACTCCAAGCGTATGTGCTTTTAGATGTCTACTCAGCTTCATTGCATTCAGTGGTACTTACACCTGGAAGAGTGGTATGTGAGGGCAGCCTCAACATTTCTGAGGCAGCTGTTGAGTGTTCTTTTGCAAACTAAAAAGAAGAATGATTTAATTTGCATGTATTTAGTTTAGAAATATTAGGTACAATCCAGTGGGGCTGCCTGTGATCATAACCTGCCATACCTGAAGGATTATGGGTGTCCTATACAGAATGGGGCAGTGCGGAGGTGATAGTGGCTTCCATACACGCCCCCCCCCCCCCCATTCTATAAAGGGGTCGATTTTGAACAGTCAATTTTGACTGTTTATCGGCTGCATTTTTGAGGAGGCAGACAGGAGGCTGAGGCGCTGCCAGGATACATTGTATTTTGGTGGCACCAGCCTCTCCCCTTCCCTCTCCTACTCCTAAAGCATCAGAGATGCAGTTGGATGGTCCTTTTCCTGCGAGCTGCAGACCACTCCAGGTGTGGATCCCCAGCTCAGAAGTCAGAGTCAACACACTGTCCAGAGGCCTTAGGATGGCTCAGCCCAGGAAGCAGCAGTGAAGCAGCAGTGATCACAGAGTAGTGCTGTGTTCTCCAAAAACAGTCTCCTTCTTTTCCAGATCATCAATGCAACAATTGAAAACGCCAGGCTAATTCTGCAGATTGACAATGCAAGACTGGCAGCTGACGATTTCAGGGTGAAGTAAGTAGCACGGTGTGGTGAAGAGAACAGATGATAGCCCACCTTCACGGCGCTGTTCACGTAGCCCTTCTTCCGCAGAGAGCAGTGGTGGAGTCCACAGTCGTTTGCACCCAGCAGTGCTTTTCCATTAGCAGGAAGCGCTTCTGCTTTTCGTAAGGCCAGACCCTGTTTATGCCCCTTGCCCCACCGACTCACATATCCTTCCTTGCCCCCTGAAAACCTGCTGCTCTGGAACTGTGTGGGCTGTGACTTCCCCTTTCTGTGCAGGGGAAGCGAGATTAGTGAACACTGTACCTTGTCCAAGCAGGGCTACTTCCCATCGATACAAAGCCAGCCCTGGATACAACCCAGTGGCTCAGTTCCTAGCTAGGCTTTCATAAATACAAAGGTTGCTTCTGTTTATAATCATGAGTGACTTCCCGAGGAGGATCCCACTGACAGGAAGAGGAGAGACCATGTTCACTTATCCCCCCCTTCCTCTAACTCCACCCTCAGCCTGTTTCAGAGCAATGTTCAAACCTCCAGGGCAGATTATTTTGGTGGCAGGGAAGTACAGAGGACTGTGCTTGGGGTGCTCAGAAATCCGGGCTCTGGGAACAAACCCCCTCCCCCCAAAAAAGATTCCTGTTAGGAGAGAAAAGGGCTTGAATGAGAGATGACAGAAGAGAACCGGTATTTGACAAGAAGCAAGCTCTCCCTAGAAAGAAACAGAAGATGCAGAATATAAAGCTTTAAGGTCAACGATAAAGAGAAAGAACATGGACGGCGTTTATCACAACCATTTCAATTAGCAGAATGGAATGGAGAACTTGAAGGATACAAAGGAGAAAAGTACTGTGAGCAAAATGAGAAACAAGCAAAAGCTAAGGAGTGGGAGAGTTTAAAACAAAGGTGAATGAGTGAAGATCAGAAATAGAAAAACCAGGTAAAAGAGAATTACACTCAGATCAGGTTACAGATTACTCTTTACAGATTACTCTCAGATCTTTAACAAGAAGAGCTGCATTCCCAGGAACAGATGTTTTCAATGCTCCACATTTATTTGTTTATTTATTTAAAACATTTCTATGCCGCCCCCGTCGCAACAAAGCCTCGGGGTGGCTCACAAAAAATACACAAAAACATACATAAGCAATAACAATATAACAATTTAAAAGAAAAAAAAAACATTTAACCCCCCCCCCCGGTGCATTCTCAGCTAATTTTAAAATCCTAATAAATACAATAATTTAGCAATTAAAATAAGTTTTAAATAAAAAGGTCTTAGTCTGGCACCGATAAACAAATAACGACGGTGCCAGGCGGACCTCTCTGGGGAGCTCATTCCACAGGTGGGGTGCCACCGCAGAGAAGGCCCTCCTCCGGGTACTTACCCTCCTAATATCATTCACAGAGGGTTCCCGGAGAAGGGCATCTGTTGCTGATCTCAAGGGGTGGGAGGGCATATATGGGCGCAAGCGTGCCTTTAGATATCCAGGTCCCAAGCTGTTTAGGACTTTATAGGTCATAACCAACACCTTGAATTGGGTCTGGACTTCAATGGGGAGCCAGTGAAGCTGATGGAGAACTGGGGTTATATGAGAACAATGCCCAGTCCCTGTCAGCAACCTGGCAGCTCTATTCTGCACCAATTGAAGTATCCGGACCATCTTCAAGGGTAGCCCCACATAGAGCGCATTACAGAAATCTAATTGGGAAGTTACCAGCGCGTGTGTCACTGTCATTTGAATTCTTCTTAGGTTTGAGAATGAAGTGGCTCTTCGTCAGAGTGTTGAGGCCGACATCAATGGTCTGCGCAGAGTCCTGGATGAGCTGACCTTGACCAGAGCGGACTTGGAGATGCAAATCGAAGGCCTGAATGAAGAACTGGCCCACCTCAAGAAGAACCACGAGGAGGTATGCAAAGCTTGCTTTCCCTATTTTACATTCCCCCTCCCTTCACTTTTACCCTACGGTGGAACTCAGGTTCCACCAAACCTGCTGTGCTCGCATGTGTTGGGCTATAGCAATGTCTCTGGAGAGGGCAGTCCTTACAGTCCAACCCAACTGGACAGGACCAGCTGCGGGAAGTTGTTCTGTGTTTATCAAAACACACACACACAAAGTGGATATAGTTGGCCACCACAAGAAATAGAAAGAGCTGCTCAGTGTTGGTATACGAAAGTTCCTCAAATCCTAAATGACATGCCCGTTACGGTAGCATCCAAATCAAAGGAGGCTCAAAGGAATCCTTCAAGAACAAGGGCAGGCTATTGGTTTGGGGCACCGTTGCACTGAATATGCGCTGCTTCTCTTTTGTCTTTGTAGGAACTCCTTGGATTGCAAGGCAATGCCACTGGACAAGTCAGTGTGGAAATGGATGCTGCACCAGGGGTGGATTTGACCAAACTTCTGAATGACATGAGAGCACAGTACGAGGTCGTTGCAGAGCAGCATCGCAAAGAGGCTGAAGCCTGGTTCAATGAAAAGGTGAGCATGTGGAGAGAGATTCCTTGCACACATGAAATGATTAACAGCATGTGAAGCTGTCCTACCTCCTGCTCTTCCCTCATTCTGGTTTTTGCTGTTCCAGAGCGGGGAACTGAAAAGAGAAATCTCTTCAAATACCGAGCAGCTTCAGTCGGGAAAGAGTGAAATCACAGACCTGAGAAGAACCCTGCAAAGCCTGGAAATAGAGTTGCAGTCTCAACTTGCCATGGTATGATGAGTGGATCCAAAGGATCTCTAACAAGATTTGCCGAACTATCCGGGATGGAATGTGGGGAGGCGGGATTCCATCCTGCCACAGAGAGGTTTTTTCTTTGTTTCCCTTCTATGGTAGGGAAGGAAAATAACTATCCCAGCCCCAGGGGATAGCATAGATCCTGCTTTGAGCATGTTGGAGGAATGTGGAGGCATAGGAAGCTTTGGATCCATGGTCTTCTCCAACATGCTCCTGGAACCATTCTTGCAGCTGCGGCCATCAAATTGGCAGGGACAATGGAGCCTTCCACCTCTGCACCGGAGGTGTCTCCTCCTGCAGATGTCCTTCAGCACCTGAGAGCTTCCCCTTCTGCCCATGGAGCAGGACATCCACAGCACCCTGTTGCTCCTCAGTACCACTCCTGATGGAGTGAGGAATTGCTTCCTTAGTATATTTCATGTTTACATTTTGCATCGATCACCTTAAAATACTACAATGGGGCTTAGCAAGAAGAGGGACAAAGGTTTACAATTACTTGTGAATCGTGTAAATATGTGTGTTAAGGTGACTCAGTGGGAATGAAAGAGGCTGGCCCAACAGAAAGACACCAAATAAGGTACTGGCTTCAGCAGGACACTCATGTGGATGAGTGTGATTCATCCAGGCTCCAGCCTCAGCAGTGAACTGGATCCTGTGGCTGAATGGGCTGAAGGCATGTTGGTATCTGAAGAAGCGATCCGTGATCTGCTGTGCAGGTGGCAAATTGCCTCTCTAACAAGGCTGGTGGAAGGGTTACAGGCATAAGGCCCTGCTGTCAAAATGTTTAGACTGTAAACTCCAGGCAAAGACCTGTACAACCTGATTGGCCAATTTAAAATGTTAAATCTGAAAAATCAAATAAAAATAACTATCAAAGGAGACTGGGAAGTCAAAAGAAGAGAATCTGTGGAAAGCAAGGTAAAGTGGAGAGGAGCAACTGCAGCTCTGTCACTGGAAGCCTGAGCAGAACCAAAAGCTTTCTGTTTCCTAACAGAAGCTGCCCTTTGCCTTTCAAAACTTCTATTGAATTTGTTTTTTGCTGTTCAAGGGAGTGGTTCTGTGACTCCTAGACATCACCAGGGCAGGGAAGGGGGCGGCGCGCTCTGGACTCCCAGATCTAAGGCCAGACACAGAGCTCTGACCTCAGAGATAGGAATGCTACTTGGACTTGGCGGGAGTGATTGTGGATGCTGAAAATGGCCATCTAGCAAAAATGCCGGAGCAGGAGGAGGGAGGTCCCTCTTGCTCTGCATAGGATAGCCGAAGTCCACTGAGGCTTATGAAGATCTTGACTGGCCTGGACTGCCCTCTAAACTGCTTTACACTTGCATATGGAGTGTTGTGTTGTATTGCATTATCTGTATTTGCAAGTTGTAATTTTATGAATGGCTGTGGACCACCCAGGGAGATTCGCCTACTGGGCAGTACAAAAATGAAACGAAATCCAGGAAACCACATTCCATGCTCCCCTCCTCCCAGTTTTCCATTGCCTCACTCAACGTGAAATGAAATCCCTAACAGCAAAGAGTTTATAAAAGACTCTTTGTCAATCGGAAGGCTTCACTATGGGCTAGTGGAGACCTGACGAACACTGAAACCAACCATTAACGTTTCTGCCATTTTAAGGCCAATCCAAACATCACATACAAAACATTTTCTCCTCCGCGAATTTTCAGAGGGAAACTTTGGAGTACAACATTCAGAGCACGGGTTGTGACCACCTGAGCAGTGGTTATGCCACCAGGTCATCTTCTTTTGCTTCATTTTGACATATTTTGTAATCTTCCACCTTGCACCGTCTCTCCCACCCCTCTTTTTCAACACAGAAAAAATCCCTTGAGGACACACTGGCAGAAACCGAAGGAAACTACTGTGCGCAACTCGGACAAATGCAGCTTCAAATTGGGAACGTGGAATCTCAGCTTTTCCAGGTCCGAGCGGACATGGAACGACAGAATGCAGAATACCAGCAACTCCTGGATATCAAGACCCGTCTGGAGATGGAGATTGAAACGTACCGCCGACTACTCGATGGAGAGCTTGGGTAGGAGAAGCACCAGAATGTTGCAGATGATTGTTCTCTGCCATTTGGTCAGATGGCTGTTACCTGTGCACTGAAACCATGCTCACTTTGCTGTCCCTGATTCAAGCAATGCAAAGTCTAAAATTTCTACGATCTCTTTGCAGCTCGTTCGAAAATTTTTCTGTGGCGAGTACCAAGTCGGTGGATTCCACTCAAGGTAAGCAAAATTTGGGATTACCATTGCACAAGTAGGATCCACAACGAAATGTTGCAGTGTAGAACGTTCCTGCTCAGGATCCAGCAAACTAGGCATGTTGCTTTCCAGGAAACTCCATTCCGTGCCCCTCTCCTCCCAGTTTTCCAGTCCCTCAGTCAGCAATCAGTCAGCATTCCACTGAGCATGCTCAGTCAGCATGAGACTGGTGTGTGTGCACGGACTGTTCCTCCCTATAGGGCGTGCCTTTCTCTCCTAAGTGGTTTTTGAACTCCTGTAAACACCGAGCCTGCTGATACCGCTCTCTTGTTTACATAAAGGATCTATTCTCCGAGAATGGGTTTACTTATTTTGAAGAAGCTTTTCCCAACCATGGGTCTTCTCTTGTTGTTGAGCTACAAATCCCACCATCCGCAGACACCATGACTCATGGTCGGGGAATGATAGAACTGTGGACTAACCATATCTGAGGACCCAAAATCTGGAAAGGCTGGTATTTAGGATGGTGAGAACAGGGGCATACCTCTCAAGGTTTTAATCCTCTGTCAAGGACAACGTATTCTCCCTTTTTTATTAGCTGTTCTTTTGCCTTTGTTCCCTTTCCACTGTCCTGGATTCTTGTTTGGGGTTATTCATTCCTGCATATATGTAGACCATCTACTGTAGTAGTTCTCATTGCCTTTTAGATTTACTTTCTGCCTCCAGAGACCTAGACACTTTGTCTGTCCACACTCATGTCACATCATAGATCCATCAGTTTCTGAGAGGTCATGATAAATTTTACTTTCCCAGGGTACAATTAATGCCCTCTGCTTTAGATGCACAGAAGCCTCCAAACTCAGAGGCTAAAGCATCCTAGTGTCCCCCAGTCAACATTAGATGGCCATGGGATTGTGCATTTAATGTCAGGAGGTGAAAATGTTTGCTCACATTGCTTCGACTGAGTGTATCTAAATGGAACACTGGTTGAGAAAGGAAACATTTGTATGCATTTTTGTCGTTTTCCTACTTAGATCCAAACAAAAGCAGAAAGATCAAGACAATAATCGAAGAGGTGGTAGATGGCAAAGTAGTTTCATCCAGAGTTGAAGAAGTTGAGGAGAAGATGTAAGGAAGTGTGAAATGTCAATGATTCATTCTACAAGGTCAAGAAATCATTAGATTTACTGCCTTCACCTTTTTTCTCTATCAAGTACAAAGATTAACAGAAGTAAAGATACATTTGGAATTTCCTTTTAGCAAAATGATTCAATAAAAGCTCTACTCCAGCATCCAAGCTATATTGTTGAAAGATCCCACAAAATTTTAATATGCTCACCAATTATTAAGCCCAAGACATTCTCTCTGTCGCACACACACCACTACATGTATATGTGTCTATATGCAACAAGTTTAAAAAACAGACATTGGTAGCCCATGAAATTGTCTCAGTTTGCCCACAAAAGAATTAAACAGGCTTGTACTATATCGCTACTCAGAATATAACATTGTGGTGAGTCACCTGGGGTCACTCAAGTGAAGGGTCTTTCCAAGACAAGGGAAATTGATCCAGGACAGAGGCTGTCAGCAAAGCAATAATGATAAAAAGGCAAAAGGACATGTAAAAATGCAAAAACCAGGCAAGACATTTTATTTAATGGCATCTAATGTGAAGGTACAGAAGATTTTTTTTAAAAGACCACACCAGGTGAATATTTATAGCCTGGCCACACGGAGAATAAATGGAAACATTAAAGGAAGAGCAGAGCCAGAGAAGGTTTTTGCAGACAAATGTGTGGATTTGCTTGTTTGTTTTACATAGAGAAATGAAAAATGAGTAAGAAATAAATGCATATATATTAAGGCAAGAGGTCTACTAAAGTAGGTTTCTACATCTAACCACAAACAACACAGTTCAGACTAGAATTTCAGAAAGATAGATTGCCATCTACTGGAAACTCAAAAAACACAACCATTTGAAAGTTTTATGGAAAATATTTTTTGCACCAGTTCAATGCTTCTGAAGCAGATTGGTAGGATAGTTCATTCACTGATTCACGTAGCTATGCTAATATTTATGAATGCAATTAATGTAGTGGCAAACTAAGCAGTTATGGAATAAAAAGAGGAGTCTTCTTACGGACGACTTTCTGGTTAAAGAACAGAAGATATAGAGTCGGAATAAATGGCAATTTCTCCCAATGGACCCAGTGGAGTCCCTCAGGGTTCTGTATTCGTTTCAGTCTATTCTAGATCATTTATGGAGGAAGTAGTGAAGTGGCCAGGTTTGCTGATGACACTAAACCCTTTAGGGTGGTTAAAACTAAAAGGGGTTGTGAGGAGCACCAAAGGGATCTCTCCAAGCTGGGAGCGGGGGCATCAAAATGGCAAAGGCAAAGCAATATAAGCAAATGTAGATTAACGCATATTGGGGCAAATAATCACAATTTCAAGTATACACTGATGGGGTCTGAACTAGATGTGATTCAGCAAGGAAGGGACCTTGGGGCAGCGGTGGACAACTCAGTGTAAATGTTGGCCCATGTTCAGCTGCTGTGGAGAAGGCAAACTCCATGCTAGGGCTAATTAGGAAAGGAATTGAAAAGAGAACTGCCAAAATCTTACTTCCCTTATACAAATCTTTCGTGCAGCTGTGCTTGGACTATTGTGTTCAGTTCTGGTTGCCTTACCTGACAAAGGTCATTATTGGTTTGGAAAAAGCACAGAGAAGGGCAACAAAAATGATCAGGGGGCTGGAGCAGCTCCCCTATGAAGAGCTGCTACAACGACTGGGACTGTTCAATTTAGAAAAAAGGCAAGTAAGGGGAGACATGATAGAGGTGCGTGGTCTGGAGAAAGCAGAGAGAAAGACCATTTCCTCCCTCTGCTGTAACATTCAAATGTCATGGTCGTCCCATGAAGCTTACTGATGGAAAGTTTCGGGCAGATAAAAGAAGGTACTTCTTCACATGGCATATAGTTTAACTATGGAATTCATTGCCATGGGCAGCGGTGATGGCTGCCAATCTGGGTGGCTTTAAAGGTGGACTGGGCAGATTCATTAGGGAGGAGGCGATCAGTGGCTACTAGCCCTGCTGGTTATGTGCTACCTCCTTTACCAGAGGCAGCATGTCTGTATACCCCAGTTGCTGAGGAGCTTGCGCAGGTAGAGGTCTTGCACCCGTCCTGCTGGAGGGATCTTGTGGGCAGCTGGTTTGCCACAGTGTAGACAGAGTACCAGACTAGAAACACAGAAACAGAGCGAGTCAGAAGGGACCTCCTGGGCCATCTAGTCTGACCCCCAGCTACAGCCGGCTCTGCTCATGACATGCCTACCGTGGGCATGTCCAGCCTATCCTTGAGCACCCCCACCAAGGGGGCTTCCACCACCTCCTGTGGAGGCCCATTCCACACCCTCGGGGTCCTAACTGTCAGGAAGTACTTCCTGGCATCCAAATTGAACCTTGGTTCCCTGAGCTTGGCTCCATTGGAATGCATCCTAGATGGATCTTGGGTCTGATACTGCATGGCTTTTCTTATGTTCGTATGTCAGCAGGGAAATAAATAAGGATAAGAATAAAGTGTTGGATATGACATATGGGATCATCTGTGATATTAACAGAAGCTTTTTCAGCAGAGCAGAGAAGGCTAGATAAAGGGCAAGAGCTGTCAGCTGGTGGTTCTCCAGAAGACCTACAGTTTGTCACCTACAGGGTTGTGGCCTACAACTCTAATGACCCTTCACACTGACTAAGGTGGCTAGGACTGATGGGAACTGGTGGCCAAAACATCTGGAGGGCCACAAGTTGACCACCCATGTTATACAGAGAGGAGAGGAGAGGAGAGGAGAGGAGAGGAGAGGAGAGGAGAGGAGAGGAGAGGAGAGTTAGGCAAATGAAGGTTGGGTGGGTGGAGGGACCAGTTCTTAGTAGGGCATCAAAAGTTAGAAAAGTTTCTAGAAATAATTGTTGGAACAGGTGTGGACGAGGGTGTGGTAGTTATGTTGCTTGGCTGGATGAATGGCCAACAGAAGACAGACAAAAGCATAAATTAATACTGAGCCTGAGAATTAATTAGCTCTCTCCCTCCATCCTTCCTTTTGGTCCATCCCAAACAGTTCAATAGCCTGACAGCCTGAGTGGAGATATTGAAGCCAAGCCTGGAGACCAGTGGAGTTAACAGCCTAACAGAAGCAGTGCAGCCAGACAATCAAGCGTTAGGGATGGAAGAGAGCTGAAAGAGGAAAGAGTTTCAGGCAGGGTGGGCAACATATGACCGCCCTCCCGCAGGGGTTGTTGGGTTGTTGCAGCTCCAATTCTCTCTCACCATGGGCTGTGCTAGCTAGGGCTGATGGGAGTTGTAGTCCAGTCACCACTGGAAGGCCAGAGGTTGCCCATCCATGGCCTAAGCAGAGAGTAGGAGTAATGGGAGAGAGCAGGGCAGACATAATTCTGATGAACCTACTTAAACCCTTCTGACTTAGGGAAAAGTAATATTTTTATAATAACCGTAAAAACAAACATAATAAACAGGGCTGCAATTAATTCATCAGATCAATACATTTAAAACCCTTGGTTTACTAAAAATAATGCCCCCAACTGGGCAGACGATATTACTGAGAGATGATAGCTGTATAGATAATTTGGATTCTAAATCCTTATGAAAACTGCAGAAAGCAACCTTCTCCCTTCTCTCACACATGAACTGTATACCTCTTCTGTGTTTTAAGTAATCAGTTATTAAAACTGGATGAAATACGCTTACTTCCGAAATATTACCTCTGCCCATATGCAAATTTAACTGAGAGATGAACAGACGAATTCTATACTCGATTCACACTGGAAATGGAGATACGCCATCCTTCACCAGAGTGGAAGAATGGCCACCGTCTCTCAAGTGCCTTCTGCACTCCAGCTCAGGGTTTTCCACCCTTCCTTAAGATCTTTTGGGTTGTACTTCTGCAAGGGTTCTCCTAAGCCTGTTCTTATTTCCATCCTGCACACAGCTCTTGACATCTTGCCTTCATGAGGACTGCTGCTCAGAGAATGAATTCAATAGCAGCAGACATGCCCCAGAAGGGATTTTGGCTTAGCCTGGTGACTTTAAATGAAATTGCTACACAACTTCCTATCTCAGCCACTAGAAGCAACAGTGTCAAAGATATCAAAATAGAAGATAGAATGGAAAATAGGAATAAATCCTATAGCCTCCCGGCACCATCTGGGATGCCATAGGATTTTTCAGAGCACAGGCATGAATGCCCTCCAATCTGGGCACTCAGGACCTGAAGGCAGAGCTCTTGCCCTGCCCACTTGCAGCTGAAGCAGGAAGAACCATGTTGGGTGCCCCTTCTCCTGAGGTCACAACAGGTCCTCAGAAGGCAAAAAAGGGACATGCTGGGACCAGGGAAGAGAGGAGGCTACAGCCCTGGAATTGTACACAGTCCCAGCCTCATTCCTGGCACTAAATCTAGATGGCCAAACCGGCTATCTCGATAAAATGCAGGGTGCGAGGTGGAGCAGCAGTACAGAGCACCACCATGCCTTGGGCCTTGCCCTGGATGCTGGGAACTCTGAGTCTGGAGGTTTATGAGCAGCTGCTGCAGGAGCAATAGGACTGCATTTGAAGGCCATGCAAACACACAATTAGAAAATTCTTGGAACAAATAGAGGACAGCGGTATTGGTGGATTTTTTTTTTTTAAATGCACAGATGTCTCTAGCAGAATCCCTCACTCACATTTGTCAAGAGGTGGGAACATGCTTCAAAAGCGACGAAGAAAGCCCTTCAATCACACACACCTTTCAAGGTGGGTGACATAAAATGATTCACTTGCTTTTCTCCAATTAAATTGGACTACTAATTCAATCACAACTATTTTCAGCAAAGGTATAAAAAGGTCATTTGGCCTTGGAACAACATTCTACATAATCAGTGCTGAAAAGTAAAGATCCTCTGCAGCAGAAATACCTGGTGGGTACTAATACAGAATTAGCTTTGTAGTTTTTTGAGGAATGCTGAGAGCTTTGGCTACTGGGCAGCATATTAATGAAATAAGGGAGACAAAATCCACTCTTAATTCCACTGACAAGGAACTGAGGAACAACCAGAGTGCCAATTCCAATTTTAATATTTCACTGGTATCTCTAGAGACAGACAATATTAAAATGCTGATAAACCGAGCTTGTGGCCAAGAATAAAATACATGCAATGAACCCCAGGGCTCCATTCTTTTGTCTAATTAGGTGGTTTGATGATGCTTTGAACGAGTTCAATGAACAGAGTATCCACATCCTTATGGCAAGGCTCCGAATGCATCTACCAAACAGCCCAGAGTCTCAGTCATTTTATTTCATTTTATTTTAATTTTTATTATTAATGCAATGGAACTGGTCTTGTCTGGTCCTTGCCATCATGCCTAGGTCAGCCCTCAGTGGAAAGACTTTTGATCCCAAGTCCTGAAGGATTTTTAGTATACCTGCTTCTGTGCACCTTGCAAGAATATGTCATTCAAACTATAAAGGTACATCAAGATATCCAATCACCAGGTTTTCCAAGTAATGGTTACAAGTGATCAAAACCAAACTCTTCCAAACCCCACGAATGAATCAGTCTAGCTAGTCACAATACCAGTGAAAGAAAGAACTGAAACGTGGAAATCAAAAGGCCCTCAGAGGGAATGCACAGAAAGCTGCAAGAAAGCCAGGGCTTCATAAACTGGGTGTGGATATGTCCATATATAGAACAGCCACTAAGGGCAATTTCCAACATGGCTGCCAGTAAGCCACCAAACTCGGAGGTTTGTAGGCATCTGGAGCCCAACCAACATAGGAAGAACTGTGAGGACAGATGTGAGCCTCTGCAGTCAAAGTCTCTACATTTTCATTAAAAGTCACCAGGCTAGGCCAAAATGTCCTCTGGAAAGGCTTAGACCCACCATCCTTCCAAACCCAGGAGCAGGATGAATGCTGAACCTGAGACCAAAGCTGAAAAAACAATGCCCAGCTTTACAGAGCTTTGCTTGCAAATCAAGCATACTTTGTGCAGGAGAAAGGCAAGAGCATGATTATTAAAAATCATGCTTGTTTTTGATCTGTAGCTTTAAAAAAACATCAAGCCCTCCAGCCATTCCCAAGTGGTCTGCAAAGAGAGAGAGCAGTTGCCTCTGAGCCTTTCATGATATGAGAGAACTGCTAAAAGCCAGAAAATGTAAACCAGGAAGTGAACATTTATCACTGTGCAGAGGGGTTGAGCCATGCTCATTCTATTCTGCATATCATACTTATATCCCACATTTTCCTGCAAGGAATTCAAAGCATCTTACATAATCCTGCTTCTCTACCAGTCCATTTTCCCTTAACAGTGTTCCAGGATCATAGCCAGAACTCCAAACTTGGAGGTTACTCCCTCCACCCCAACAGTGGCTTTGTTCTTTCCGCATCAGCTGAAGCCCCGAGAACAGAAGACCCACCTCAGGTGAGTGATGTGGCGAGAGGGGAGGAGTGAGGATCCTCTGAGAGACGATGCATCCCACTGAGGCCTCTTCTTCTTGCAAACAGGGGCAAAACACTGGGACAACTCAAAGCAGCTGTTTTAGAAACACAGAAACAGAAACAGAGCAAGTCAGACGGAGTCTCCTGCACCATCTAGTCTGACCCCCAGCTACAGCCAGCACCACTCACGACATGCCTACCATGTGCATGTCCAGCCTACCCTTGAACACCCGCACCGATGGAGCTTCAACCACCTCCTACGGAAGCCCATTCCATACTTCCTTACTGTCAGGAAGTACTTCCTGGCATCCCTTGGTTCCCTGAGCTTTGCTCCATTGGAATGTGTCCTGCCCTCCTCCGCAGGGGAAAACTGGTCTCTCCCCACCTCCGTGTGACACCCCTCACGTACCTATATATCACCAGCAGATCCCCTCAGAGTCTCCTCTTCTCCAGGCTGAAAAGACCCAGCTCCCTCAGTCTCGCCTCATACGGCTTTCCCTGCAATCCAGCCACCATCCTTGTGCCTCTTTGCTGCACTGATTCCAACCTGGCTATATCCTTCCTGTAATGCGGAGCCCAGAGCTGAACACAATACTCCAGTTGAGGGCACAGCAGAGTCGTATAGAGCGGCAGTAATGCCTCTCTCGATCTAGAAGCCACGCTTCTGGCTATGCAACCAGGGCACTTTTGTGGGGCAAGAGATGCACAGAGGCAACATTCGCCTCTGCACACCTTCCATCCTCGAATGGATACCCACGGCCTCTGCATTCAGTCACAGCTGGCCTCATTGGATGGTGCTGTGAGTCTGCTGGAATGAAAATGACAGAAAGCATTGTGGCACCTTAAAGAAATAACACATTTATTATGGATATCTCTATTACTCCATGATACTCGTAGATTTGTTAAGGCACCATAAAAGCCTGGGTGGTTTTCTCACTGTTATTCAAGACTGTAGCTGCCACCAACACCAATGATGCAACATTGACCACCCTCCTAAACCCTTCCCCAAAATACTAGAGCCCTTTTCAGACATCATCAGTTTCTTTGAGGCGTGTGGGGGAAGGGAATGGCACCAACTTGGCGGGCTGCTGCCCAACCTATGTACACAGATCGTACTAAACCGCCTGGGCGTGTTCTCCTTTTGTACCTCTTTGCTGTGCGACTCACAGGATTTTACAGTGATCCTTGTTTGTTCAAGATGCTTGTGCCTTTCTAGGGCATCTCCTAATACAGCTTCTCTAATGCAGCTGGTGTCCTCGCCTTCCAGACCGCCATGCTGGCTGGGAATGATAAAAGATGTAATCCACATTATGTGAGAATACAGTAATTACAGCAATAATAATAATTTCTGAACTTGCATCTGCACATATAACAACCTATGCAAATCACCATCTTTTTCTGCCTTTCATTTATTTTGGGGATGCATTTTATTTATTTGTTTGTTCAGAAGTGGTCATCTGATCTCATTCAGCTGCCTCTTTCTCTACCACTCCGAGCAGTGAGAAAAGAGCAAGGTGCATCAGGATTGTTGGGCTGTGTGTATGAACCAGTACACATGACCTGGGTTCAAACAACATGGCAGCCCAGATTCAGTGATGGAGGATGGGTTGAGTGTAGAGCTATAGGTTGCTCTTGAACCCAGCCGCTCTAACAAGCAATGCCTTGTTAAGCTATGCTGCTGTTAACAAACAACCTATGAAGGAAAGCCATGGTTTATTGTTGGGGTGTGAACCATGGGGTTATTCACCATGGTTAGATAGCTCAGCTGGGTTCAGGTAACATGACAGTCTACATCTCAACCACAACCCATAGCGCAACCCATACTCAACCCTCCAGTGTGGGTTATGGTGTCTGAACCCAACTGTGGTCCCAAGCTCAGAGCTGCTGTCACATAAGACTCCTGGGGGCAAAAAGAATGCGCACCCTTGCCTAAAACGCTGGGTCAAGAGCACATGCTGACACAGCATGGCAAGCCTCCAAGGAACATTAATATGGATGGCGAGTGTCATGTCCTTATGAACCCATATTAGTCAGATGAAGGCGTTCAACTGTCAATGAAACCGGGAAAAGTTACAGCAAATATCATTCACATCCCAGATATGGTGACTGTGGTTGATGGAGATGACTAACAAGTTAAAGAAAACTTTCCTTTGTGGTCTCAAAGCATGATTTATGTTTCAGGGTTTGGCAAAGTGTATGCATTGCCATGTGTATATATATATAAAGCATCATTTTAACTGAAAAGGAGATTAAGGTAGTCAGCGGTTATGTCAGGCCTTAGCTAATTAGTGGGGCAAAAATGACGTCATCTGCCCTTTGAAAGCAGGAAAAACAATTAGCCAGCACACATTTAAGTGCATTGTCACATATTCAACTGCCACCAGGCACTGACAGAATAATCATTTCCAGCCCACAAACATGACACTGGATGACAGTGATCACTTTTAAAACTGTTTGCCAAGTATCAGCTTGAATTACACCCAATGTATGTTTTGACCTTAAGACCAGACAGAGAGTTTGCCTATATAGCTATGAAATGTGGGCAACTCAGATAGTTTGGGCTCCACATAATTTTGGGAAACCTTTCCTAATCCTGCTTGCTGGGAAAATGAAATTTTAAAAAATGGTGCGTTCCCACCTGTGCTTTACCAGGGTGGTTGGATTTTCACATCACTATGGCTGCAATCCTCACACACTTACTTGGGAGTAAGTCCCACTGAACCCAGTGCGATTTGGGGTCCTTCTAGACAAGGCCTTTACACTGTTTTGGCCCTGCCTCATTCACATAAGCTCAGGGCTTGGGGAGGAGGGTTCAGATGATGACGTCTTCCACTCATGATGCTCCCATGTTTGCTCAACCCTTCTGTCTTTTCCTATAATGTAGAAAATCCTTTGAGTAAGGTGGGGTGGATGGAGCTGCTGCATGATGCCTCCTATTGCTAGCTCTAGGAGCCATCCCTCTGAAAGCACCTTACTTCTGAGTAGACATGCCTAGGATTGCACAGCAAATCAAATCGGCTGATGCTCCGACAAACAAGCAAAAGTTAGTCACCTGAAGTTTTCTAAAACGTGTCATATTTCGATGTTAAACTGACATATTATAGTTTTGAATGATACAGTGCAAGCCTCAAGAAGCAGGCAAGCAATTGCCAATCAGTGCCTTCTAGGCGATCCTTGCAAAGTGCAAGAGGAGTTACTAGACAGCCGTCGAGTTCCCCTGCACAACTGTCAGAAGTCTGTGATCAACAACCTCCAAGGGGATGGCATGTTCAATAGTACCAAGAGGGTATCACTGCGCCTCTCAATCCTGAAGATGGTGATCACACTGGACCAAGAGAGGAAAACTGCCTCTTTAATAGCACTTGGCATGCCCCAAGGGGCTCATGCAGGTCCCTCCTCAGAAGGGAGGGTTGGAAACAGACTGGCAGCTATCTGGGATGTGTCTGCGTGTGCGTTTCATTTGCTTTAATAACCCCGTTAATGATGGCAGCAGAAAACCAGGTCTGCATTCCTATTACTATGGCATTATGGCTGCCACATACACACTAGCTCTGCCATATTTGTCCATTTTTGCATGAATCAAAGTCTTAACGTTTCTACACACTTTTCTGTGGTGATCTGGTTATTTCGATGTTTGCTCATTCATTTTTGTCATATATGACTATTTTCCTTTTTAATTATGCAGCTGTTTTGCTTGTTTGGTTTTGTTTTGGTTTTGAAGAAGTAACAATCTCTAACTCTTGAAGTTGTTGTTATGAGTTGTCTTCACTGTATGCTGTTTATACATAGAAAGCTGCCCCATAGATTCAATCAACCAACTCATGTGACATTCTCTCCCCCTCTTCTATCATGCCCCAATACACCCACTGTAAACCAAGCAGCAGTGTAGCAATAGGGCACAGACCAAATCCCAGTTCAGCATTGCAGGAAATTTAGAAATTTTTAGAATCTAATACAATCCACAAATTTCTGAGAGGGGACCATTTAACCATTGAGGGGACCATCAATCAGACTCTGGGACTGAGGAAAGTCAAGTTCCCCTTCCCCAAAAGGATGCAACCAGCACCTGAAATGAGAGGGAGAGGGAGAGGGGGAGAGAAGTGAGGTGATTTCAGAGTGGGAGAAAAAAGGAGGCAGGACGGTTAGGCCAGACTCAATTATGTCTGCTTGAAAAGAGCTCTAATGGGACCTCATCACATCAAATTCACCTTTGAGCACTAAACCAACTATATCCACCATCTCTAAGCCAGTATCTTGAGGAATGTTAGGTCCTGCTACCTCTGAATTACGCCCCCCTATTTTGTCTCAATCATGTAATTAAAAATTAGTTTGCAATTTTGTCTTTAAAAAGTTGCAAACCAGAAGTACTGTCTCCTGACTTTTTTGGCAACTCCCCTAAAAAATGTTTAGGTTTGCTATGGGCCTGTCCACCCCATCTTTGGACATTTTTTTTTCCCTCAGGGGACTGGCTTGACCACAACTTCATACAATGTTGGGAAGGAACTCTCCTGGAGCTCCACAGGTCCTGAGCAAGGCAGAAGAATCACAGTTGCCACTTTTACCAAGGATTTTATGAAAGTTTGTTCATAGTGTGAGCCTTTAGCACAGAAATTTCCTTATCAAGCTGTGCTAATATTCACAAAACTTACTATAATTATGGGAGATGTAACCTTTTGGTAAGCACTGTAAAAAGTGATTGTGAATAAAAATAATTTAGGTAAAATAAAGACAAAAATACGAAGGCACTGAATATCAACAGATAACATAAAATAATGTACGAAGCAGGAGAGCTATAAAAGGAAAGTGATTACTTAATTTTGTTCCACAGAAGAGACAAAGCTATAATGAAGGGCTTGACCCACACCTCCACCTACTTTTCACCTCAGCATAGTGAATAACCAGAGGGAAGGGCTCAAATGCACGAATTGGGATTAGCTATTAATTATTATAATTATTTAATGATGGGGTAGGCTAGTAAGTTAGCACAAAACCTCGTACACTTAGGAGCATGATGCAACTTGAACATCGTATATAAAAGGGCGAGGGATTCCCTTCTGAGGACAGCCTCAGCTTCAGCCGCATTCCCACAGAGGGCAGGTTCTCTGCGCTTTGCCCCACGACAAAATGAGTTTCTATAGCCAGTCATCCAGGCAAGCATGTTCGTCCCGCAGCAACAGAGGAATGTCGGGGATGGCTGGTGGTGGAGCCTGCAGCTTGGGCGGTGGATCTGGTGGCAGGGCCTTTGGGGGAAGCTCCGGTGCTAGTGCTGGTGGAGGCAGGTGGGCTTCTGGGGGCGGCATGTGCAGCTTCAGTGGGACATCCGAGAGCAGATGGCAGTCCAGCGGCATGGCGTGCAATGCCGGCGGGTCCTCCTGGGGCTCTGGGGCCGGATGGGGCGCTGGTGGCGGAGGTTCATTCGGAGGCTTCAGCAGCTTTGAGAGTGGGGAAGGTGGGATTCTTACCGGTGACGAGAAACAAACCATGCAAAACCTCAACGATCGCTTGGCGACGTATATGGGCAACGTGCAAGCCCTAGAGGAGGCAAACAGTGAACTGGAGAAGAAAATTGAAGAATGGCTTGAGAGGGCGAGAGCAGGGCCCAGAGGTGGCGACCAGCGTGATTACAGTAAATATTATGCAACCATCGATGACCTTCGTAAACAGGTGAGAAAAGGAAAGTCTATGTGGCTATGCTTCTCCCTCTGTTTCATCTATTCTGTTTATCGTATGCTAAGATTGCATTCACATTTGTTTATATGGTTGTCAGTTGATGAGGTTGACAAAGGAGAGGGTTAACAGGGCCAGAGTGGCTGCCAATGTTCTTCCATGATCAGGTTCTCCCGTTGGCAGGAAAGTGGCATGTGGTCGGGGGGAAAGGACAGCCATTTTCCAAGACTTTCTTTTGGGAACAGGACAGAGGATGAGATTGGCTCTTTCTGAACTCTGGAAAGCTCCTCTGTGGGAAAGGGGAGTGCTTATTTATAGAGGTCTGATGGAGAGGAGTAGAATTTGCTCTGGAGTGTTTATGACCATGCTTACCCTGACACTCAATCTGTGCATTTGTAAATCAACTTAAGTTTCGGGTTAGGGTTAGGGTTAGGGTTAGGGTTAGGGAGCAAGCTGCAGGGTTAGGAGCAAGCCCTACCCAACTCAGTGGGGCTTGCTTTGAAGTAGACATGTGTAGGGTTGTACTTTTTGTCTCCAGTGGTCCTTCCTTCCAAAGAAAACAGAACGCAAGTACTACTCACTGCTCTGGGAAGTGAGATACACTCAACAATAAGCATAACATCATTTGGATTGAGAAAGGATGGAAGGAAGGAAGAACATGAGAAGTTCATGCAGTGCAGTACAATTCAGGTTTACCCAGAAGTAAGTCCAACTGCATTCATTGGGATTTACTCCCATGCAAGTGCACATTGGATTAGAACCTGGTGCAGCACAATATTGACTGTTATTATGTGTGGTCCAGAAATCATGATCCATAAGACTGACCTGCGGAATCCACAAACATGTCCTACTGGATATGTGCAATGCTTTGCCATGTGTTTCTCACTCCTATTTTTCTCATAATGACCCTGTGAGGATCAATTCAGCTGAGCGACAAGCCTGACCCAGAAGTGTCCATCCTTCACTTCCCATATCAACTTCCACATGATCCCCAAAAGGAAGACAGCATTTCTGCACAGTTCTAGATTGCACAGGAAGTCTACCTGATTCGAGACAGCTCCCTGCGCAAGAAGGAACCCTTCTAATACACTTAGGGCTGTGAGCTGGTGGGGTGCAGTGGTTAGACTGGGACTCAGGAGATCCGAGTCTGAGTCCCCAGTCAGCCAGGAAGCTCACTGGTGGACTGTGGGGCAGTCTCTGACTTTCAGCCTTACCAACCTCACAGGTAAAATAGAGGAAGGGCAACATGTTTGCTCCTTTAGATTCCTTGCAAAAGGAAAATGTTGGGAGTCAAATGTAATAATGAATAAAATCAACAAAAATAAAGAGAGGGGACAAAGCCAGTGTGTTTTGCCCAGTTACCATTCTAATTGCTTCTACTGGGCTAGGGCAAGGAGGCAGTTTCTGAGGTGTCCTTCTTTGACTTGCCAAGACTCCAAAGTTAGCTTCATAGCTGAGCTGGGAGATGAACCTTGCCCATGTCCAGATCCACAATTCTATTACAGTCACTATTATTGTTGTTGTTGTTGTCATTGTATTATTATTACTGTTGTCATTATTTTCAGATAATTACTACAACTACAGACAATGGAACACTCCTTCTGCAAGTTGACAATGCTCGGTTAGCTGCTGCTGACTTCAAACTGAAGTAAGTGAGGCAAAACAAGCAGATGCTCCGCATTTTGTTCTTTCCCGAAAACCTGAGAGGGGAATATCCTCTGGTGTGTACATATGCTAAAGCTGAAGTTCCAGCTTGCCTGTGCGCAACTGATTCACATCTGTCAGCTGTTTGCGCTTGGTACACAACATCAAATAGCTCAACACTTGACTAATTTAGTGCGTGTTTCATGACCTGTGACAAAAGCATTGCTAATAGGAAGGCTATAATCCTACACCCAGTTTCTTGAGTGTAAGCCCCACTGAACACAATGAGATTTACTTCAGAGAAAACACAGACAGGAAAATTTTGGACATTTGCTTTTAGGAAACTTCAGATAAAATGTGAGAGCACGATCCTAGTGGGCAGCTTTCGAACAAATGTTATAAATACTAATAAAACCAGGGGTGCAAGCTGATATTCAAGCAGAAATCAGCGAAGGTGTCCTATGAAACACCCACAAAAAAGAAGAAATTTTACTCTCGGTTTTCAAGTGTGTTCCACACAACTGCTGACCATTTTTCTAATCACTTTTGTTCAGGTATGACAATGAAATGGCCCTTCGCCAGAGTGTTGAAGTGGACACCAATGGCCTACGGAAGGTCCTGGATGAAATTACCATGACAACCAGTGATCTTCAAATGCAGATTGAAAGTTTGACTGAAGAGCTGGAGTATATGAAGAAGAATCACGAGGAGGTAACACAGGTCTTAGTTAACCAGAAAACATGGACTTGGTGCGTTCCCTCAAGGCAAAGTTTGCAGTCCATCGATGGCAACGGCAATGTTCTCACTGGTGTCAGTAGAAATGGGTTGTCATATTTTGGGTTTGAGAAGGCAA
The DNA here is from genome assembly GCF_004798865.1 of Varanus komodoensis. Taxonomy (NCBI): domain Eukaryota; kingdom Metazoa; phylum Chordata; class Lepidosauria; order Squamata; family Varanidae; genus Varanus; species Varanus komodoensis. The sequence goes on along the minus strand of NW_025336088.1, from coordinate 4,939,453 downwards.
GACTCCCTGGGGAAGACAAACATGTTAGGGAAAGTTGAAGGCGGAAGAAAAAGAGGAAAGCCAGTGACAGGAGGGATTGAGTCCATAAAGGAAGCCGCAGCTGTGGATTCACAAGAGCTGATCAAAGTTGTCAAGGACAGGATATTTTGGAAGGCTTTCATTCAACTTGACAGCATCTAATGGCAAGAAAAAATTCAACTCTAGCTGTGCACAAACAAGGTGTTGACGTTCTTAATGCTCTTAATGGAGCAAAATACACAATGGGAAGAGTTTTGATCCCTAGTATATTGGATCCTGTCCCTTCTGGAGTCTTGGCCAATCAAAAATGCATTGTTTCTCAGCCAGGACATGTTCCCAGGAACCTCCTACAGTTCACTGAGGCAGGGTGGGCTTCCAGAAATGCCACAGCATTGCCTCAAGATTCAGATCACAAGGAGGGTGGCCATTTATTCTGCTTTACAGGAGACAGTCCTTGCTCAGAGTGCCCTCCTTGACCCTTGCAGCTAGTACAGAAAGAATTGCCCTGGCTGCCTCTCTGAAGCTGTAAGGACAACCTCAAAGGACAGTGGGCGCAGCCTCCTTCCCTCCCCATCTGTGAGGACCTGGCCAGGTGAAGGCTTTTCAGGGCAGGAGGAGCACAGAAGGTCTTCACCTTGGCACTCCTCCCCCCCTGCCTGGGATTCCCACAGCCCTGCAAGGTCAGAGGGTTCTAGGCAGCCTTGCTGGGTTGCATCCTAAATGGCACAACATGCATGCTAAAACTCTCCTTGCTCAGAGAGTCTTTGACCAACGTGCAGCATAGAAATGCTTTCAACTATAAATAGACAATGAAATAGAAATGACTACAACTTTTTCAAGAAATGGCCTCTCTGAGAGTACAAATGCATGAAAGCGGAAAGGATTATGCCAGAAGAGCAGGTGGGCTGGAGGCTGTTGGTGTCCCAGCCTCCGTCCCTCCCTGGGCTTGGTGCTCACCTGGATGGCCAGAATGGACGGCCAGGTAAAAAGCATGGGATGAGGCACAGCAAGAGTGGGGATGCACATAAATCTCTAGGTTCCAAGGCTTGTGTGCATCCGACAGAGGGGCCATTGGCTTGTGCCAGTCGTGGGATAACACAAAGTTGTGTGCTAAACAACTTAGAGACTGCACTACATTGTAAGAAGAGGGCTCTGCATTTCTCAGTGCCTCGGCCAGAGAAAACCAAAATCCTTGGAACCAAAGTGATGTAGAAAACATCCGATTATTCTGAGAAAGTCCTGATGTTAAAGATGCATGTTTTATTAAAGAAATTGCTATTGCAGACAGTTCAAAAGAACATCTTTATTGATGCAGGAGATGAACTTCGAGACTGACACCACGGGTGGCGGCATTGATGTGCAAATGAACGCTGCTCCTGGAGTCGACCTGACTGCACTTCTCAATAAGATGAGAGCTGAATATGAGGCCCTTGCTGAGGAGAACCGACAAGATATTGAGGCCTGGTTCAACAAACAGGTAAAAATGTTCTTGGATTAGGGGATTGCCACTCAAGAGATGAAGCTCTTGAGTTCTCTCTCCATCCTTCACCCTGCACTGAAAGGCAGGCAGGGCGGGAGGAGGCAGAGGCAAAACTCACTCCTTTTCCTCTGCTGCTTGATATTTTTGGCTTGTCGAGGTGATCCAGCTGGTTGAGGGTAAGACAAGTGATGGAGAGGCTTTAGGATCCAGCAGATCCTGGTCTCTTCCCCTTCTCCTTCTGCTCCCTGCCCACCATACCAACCCCCTTTTCTTCTACCTAAGCCCCTCCAAAATTGGCACTGTGACCTCCAGGAAGCAGCTGCTACTATGATCTCTAAAACACCTGCGGGGCAGGGGTAGGAAGAAAGCAATCTCGGATACCCACTCCCATTGTCTATGGCCTGAGGAAAGGACTCTAACAATTCTCTGTTATATTAGACATTGCCTTGTAAAGAAATTACTCCATTTGTTTGCATTAAGCAAAGTATTTGTTTTCTATTGTTTTGATCCAGTATTATTAAGGATGGTAAGCCGCTTTGAGTGTCATTCTTGGTGGAAAGGTGGAATTAAATAAACAAACTAAAGTAATTGCAATATTTCAGAGTCAAGAACTAAATAAACAGATCAGCAGGAACGTCGAAGAGACCAGCACCAACAGGAATGAGATTACAGAACTGAGACGCAGCCTGCAAACCCTGGAAACTGAACTGCAATCCCAGTTGTCTCTGGTATATGATTTTTTTAAAAACCATAATGTTAAAAGATGCTTCCTGCTGATTAATTTGCTTTGCTTTTAGCCTCTCTCAAGCTTAAGACAAAATGATCCAGCTCACAAAGACTGCTTGTCTAGTCCTGCACTCCAGATTTGAGCCCGCAAATTGAGTGAAGCTCCGAAGCATTGGCTCATGATGTATTTCTTCCCTCACTTTGCGTGATTTAGTGGGCAGTCCTATGTGTAGTTACACAGAAAGTACCCCTACGATTTAAGGGATCCAGTGTATCCAGTATTTCTGGACTAAGCAGTAAAGTGCAGCCTTCTAGAGCTACTGAAGCTATTTGATTCAAATGATGGATGCTGTGACACTAAATGATGGGAAAAGAGTTTAAGTGTTGGATCCAGGATTAGGTATACTTAGATTAGACCCATTGAAAACAATGGTCTTAAGTTAGTCAGGATTAACTCAAGTTCCTTTGATTTTAGTGGATGACTAAATCTGGATTCAAATGTTAGTTAGCAGATGAAGTCAAATTTGGAGAAATCTGGCAAAATGTCTGGCAAAAGATCTTGCAAAATGTCATAGTCTATCCATTAGAAAGTTGACCTCAGAATTTAAGACATTTGAAGATTCCTTTCAACTATTGGACAACATTGTTAAAAAAAAAACACCTAAATTCTACCATATGGCAATAAAATGCTACATATAGAATACCACAGCTGAGAATCACAGATTTGCAAAATGACTGAATACTGTACAATTATTCAGCAAATAGTTGAAGGAGGAGGATGAAAAAATAAATATAAGATGTTGGTGAAGGTGTAAGCTACGATATGCCAGAAGCCCTCTGCTCCTTTCCTCACTGTCCACAGGACAAGGAAGGAAGGAAGGAAGGAAGGAAGGAAGGAAGGAAGGAAGGAAGGGGAAAAGGAAGGGGGAGAGGGAGGGGGAGGGGGAGAGGGAGGGGTTTCAGAAAGAAAGTGAGAAAGAGGAGGAAGAAAAAGGAAGAGAAAAGGGGTACCCCCATTCACTCCTTGCCCACTGCCAGCCTACACATCCCCCTTAGCGTTTGTGCCGGATTACCCCAGGAGAGCTGCAACCCTCAACAGAGAACACCCACCCGTTTGCTCTTGGGCTTGTTTTCCATATTCCACTTCCATCTTTCCTCAGAAACAATCTCTTGAGGCCACCCTAGCTCAAACGGAAAGCCAGTACAATGCCCAGCTTTCCCAGATTCAAGGAGTGGTCAGCAACGTGGAAGGCCAAGTGCAGCAGATCAGGGCGGACATGGAGTGCCAGAATAGAGAATATGAACAGCTTCTGGATGTCAAGATCCGTCTGGAGAATGAGATTGAGACTTACCACCAACTCCTGGAAGGGGGAGACAGGTAAATAGGTAGAATGTGGAAGAAGCCTCCTATTCCTACATAACTGTGACCTTCCTTTATGCAAGATGACCCTTTATCTGAGGCCAGGTTTACAGACCTGTGTCCATCCAGATATTAATGAACCAAAGCTGCTTTCTTCCATGAGCACCAGCCAATGAAATCTGAAAGACTGCAGGATTTCCACTCTTGATCTAAATAAGTATCATTCATACATACTTGATAGCTCATCTATGAGCTATTCAACTCATGATGGACATGTGACTGGAAACATTGTATAGTGCTTGCTGGAACCAAGATGATGCTTGCTTTCCCACAAGCTTACCTGCACACTGTGTTTATAGCCAGCCTTTCCTCTTGTGAAGAATCCAAGGGTTCCTCACCTATCTCCATTTTACCCTTGCAACAACCCTGTGGGATAGGTTAGGCTGAGAGTAAATGACCGGCTCAGCATCACCAGTGAGCTTCACAGCCAAGTGGAAACCAGAGCCCAGATCTCCTGAGTCCAGCACATGTATCATGACTGGCTCTCTACTGATTAGCAATAACTACTTGTTTCACACAGCATGGTTTTCAAAATGACTCGCAATTCATAGCTTAGGACAGAACCAAAATGCAGGACAGAACAGCAGCAGCTGTCATTTTGGTTAAGTCTGCCCAAGCTTAGACAACATAGATATCTCGTTAGAGCCATGAAGGCACAACAAATGAGGTTCGCATACTGAATTCTGGCCATCCTAAATCTATTTATGGGACAGATTAAATGACACTTTTAATATCATCCAAACTGTGTTATAAGTCAGTTGGTTAAGCAAGCAGCTTGCTATAGTATTTTCTTAGCACATTTTTAATCTGAATCCCATATTATAACCACAATAAATCAATAATTTACTTAAGTAGGTACTGTGAAACTATAAAACTTTTCTCTTTTCTCTGTGTCCTGAGAATAACATGCATTAGATAAATATGTTTTTTCTTTACTATTTTCCAGCAGTTCTGCAGGTGGAAGTTTTCCTGGATCCAGAGGTTCAGGAATGAGAAATGTGGAAACCATTTCACAAAGCAGACCTCAAGGGTCAAGATCTACAGAACAAACATCAAGGAGAACAGCCTCTGTAGACACAAGATCTTGGAGCCAAGAACAATCCACCTCTCAAAGCAAAAGTTCTGGATCTGGAGAGCAAAAATATAGAGGTGCTGGATCTGGAGATGCAAGACTTAGTTTAGAAGGTTCCGGTGATGCAGGATCAAGGCATGGAGGTGCTAGCAGAGGTACTAAATGTTGTTCTTATTTTTCCGTGCTTCTAAAAACAAATTGATCTTGCTCATGATGTAAAGGACAAGATAGTGTGAATAAGGTGTTCAGTAACCACTCCAAAGGTATGTTGTATTTAAAAGGCATTGAAAATGTGGCATGGAAAATGCTGATTTACAAAAAAAATCATTTTAGAGGGATAAATATAGGAATAATAACATGAGCATATCCCAAAGCTTTCTGCAAATGCTTGTCCAGTAGAGAATTCAATACGACCACTGAAACTGCAGCTCCTCCGTTGCCCCGGCCCTCGGTGCTTTCCTAGTGCCATTTGCAGGGAGCAAGGGCGCACAGTGCCATTGCACCAATGAGGCAGAAACCACGGAGGTTGGGATCAGCAAGTGCATTCCCACTACCACACTGAAGGACCGTCTGCGTGCGGCCTCAGCAGCGCTGCGTAGGAAAGGGAGGCCCAGTTGTAATGCACATGGGATTCCTTTCAGAACAAAAGAAAAAATACGTGAGGGGCCATAAAGTTTACACCTTATAGATGCTTGCACGTTCTAGCTTCTAATCATTACATGAACACAGACAAAGCTAGTCTTTCCAGACTATAATTGTGATTGTAGGATACCTTGTGAATATGATTTCAGAGGAGAGTCAAGAAGGTCCATTTGACTTGGTCAAATTTTAAGCAGCCATTCTTTAATAGTATGTATAGAGGCATTCTTTCACTTTCCAGCCAGCAGAATTAGACAGAGTCAGCTAATTAAAAGAACTGTAAGAAATTGCTTGCAAATTACTTTAAAGACTTGGCTGAGTCAAATGTCAGGTCCTCTCCTGTCGTTTTGCAAAAGCTTTGAACTTTCTGTAGTCAAAACAGCTGAAGTTTAAGAAAAGTCCAGAAAACACTGTCAGATCTCTATTACTGGTCTTAACTTCCAGCATTTAAATGTAGTAATCCTTTATGTGATCTTTGAGAAGGATTTGGAGTGGGGCCATAGCTCAGCATTGCAGCATATACTAAGCATGCAAAAGGTAGCCAGTCCCTGGTATCCCCAAGGAGGACTGGGAAAGATTCCTTCTTGAAATGCTGGAAACCCTTTGCCCGTCATTGCAGAGTGAGGCCAGGCAACCTTTAGGGTCCAGGGGCCACAGCGCACCCCCAGTGACCATGCCCAAGAGAGACCCAGGCCAGAACCCCTCCCCTCCCCTTCTTGTGACATCACTGGCACTGTGGAGTCCTCTCTTTTTCCCATGCAAGGAGAGACACAAATCCCCATCCTCAGCCTACATGGAAAGTGGCTCTGTGCTATTTGCCCTCCTAAGGAAGATAAGATGTGCCTGGAGGAATCCCTCTGATCAGAGATGGCACTGGGGATTCGTCTTTCAGAGGCTTGGAATGTGCTCAGCCCTCCATGGGGCAGATTGGACTTATCCGCTGCCCAGGTTAGGCCTGTGGGCCAGAGACTGTCCTCCTCTGGTGTGGAATCTTCACCCTAGAACATACTGAGATAAATGGTCCATTGGTCTGTCTCAGTCACAGGCACCTTCCTATGTTCCGAAAGAGCACACGTTTTTCTATAAGGTTTATCATATGCTTAAATAAGAGTTCCATGCTCTGGCTCTGCATGCTTAAAAAGAATTGCAGTTCTCCTAAATGTCTGAATTTTCCCTCTGACACAGATCCACAAAAAAGAAGAGTGATCAAGACAATAGTGGAAGATAGAATTGGGGACCAAGTTATCTCAACTCATGTCCAGTCTGTGGAAGAAAAGCCAATTAAATAAGCAACTTCCAATCCCAGCTGGAAGTCTTTTAAGCATGCGATGGCAAACAGATGAAAAAGGCTATACAATGCTACAATTAGAATTCTCTTTCTTCCTGTGCTCCTTCCTTTCTATGCTGCATTTATGGGCAATTTGCTTCCATACTACCGAAGAGCAAAAGTGCTGGCTTCATTTTCTGCTGTTCCACAATAAACATTTTCCTTCTGTTGCAAATGAAATGATAGTTTTGGTCATGACATTTAATCTGAAATGGTTGTCCATCTACTGCCTATTTAGTTCACCTATGATTGCTAGTCATTGGGGTTATTTAATTCTTATTTTTTAATCTTTAATTGATATTATTTAATTTTTATTTCTATCCCATGTTTCTTCCACCATGAAACTCAAGGTGGCTACATGAGGTCCCCAGGTCATCTCCCCTCCAACCACTGATCAGACCTAAAACTGCTTAGCTTCAGCAAGGTGGCTGCTTCATCCATCTTCAGATCACAACCTGGGGTGGATGTTCTGTTCATTTGGTTTACATTTTAATGTGAATATAACAAATTAACACTTCCCAATCACACATGCAAACCAAACCACATTCCTGAATGTTGCCATGCAATTGCACATCAATAAATTAATGCAAAGATATGTATAACATGGGGAGTGAGCACAATATATGCCCAAAAGTCCTTGAGGCCAGTGCCTGTCACACTGCAAAAGCAAGGGGGTTTCAGAGGCGAGTAGCCACAACACAAAAGGTCCTCCCTCTGGTTGCCATCAGATGCACCAGCACAGGAGGCGAGACAACCACGGAGGTCTTGTTCCGTGGATCTCAGTAAATGGGTGGGTTGGTAGCTTATTCCCCAGTTATTTAGGACCTTATATATGTTAGGAAAAGTCCCTGAACCCAACTGGGTAATATGTGGGCTCTATACATCAAAATACTCAGTACATGAGAATACACAAAAGTGGAATCTACATATTTGCAATAAAATGGCGTCCTTAACTCAGTGCACGTGAAACCAAAACTTTGTCACCCACCTATTGTAAAACCACCCAACCCTGGTACCCTCCAGATGTGTTGAACTTTAGCTTCCATCATTCATGGTCATTGACTGGTTGTGACTGATAGGAACTGGAATGTGGCGGCATCTGGAAGGCATCAGGCTAAAGAAGATAAATGTGGTCCTCAGAGTATTCTCATGTATCACAAGCTCACATTCAACCTATCAGAAGCCATTCTAGTTTCATTACCAGTTGATTTCTCATTAACTAAGAGGGTGCTGGTGAGGATGGCCTTTCACTCCATAAAAATCAAGAATGGCATCATGTCTCAAACTGCAAATAGCCCCACATTTAAAGATGATCAGTGTTACTCACATCCAAAAACTCAGTGAAGTTCAACATTCTTGTCACAGCAAATGCACCTTCCTTGGACAGAAGATATAGAAGTTCCAGACTTCTGTATGGGAAAAGTATGAAGGGTCTTGGCACAGTGGCCAGACTCCCACTGGTTGCTCAGGCAGATCATGGCTGGCTTTTGCTCTTCATTAGAAGTATGGCAGGCATAGAAAAAGTCCTGAATCTGTTTTTATGAAATGCCTCATAAGTGGCTTAAGCTGAACATATGTGTCAGTCACAAGGTCGAATTCCGGACAGTCCAAAAGAACCCAATATTTCTGTTTCTGCCATGGGACCAGGGATGGAATGAAGAAAGAAGGCAAGAGCATAAGAAGAGCCATGCTGGATCAGACCAAGCATCCATCTGTGAACAGCATTCTGTTCCACAGCAGCCAAGCGACTGTCCAGAGGATCCCACAAGCAGGGCAGGAGTACCACAGCCCCCTCCTGCCCAACATATACCTCATTTTAATATTCCGATGAACTTTTCACAGGGTATAGGGAAACTGACTTCTCTCAGCTCTCATATTGTCTGTAGTGCCTGATCCCGCCTCATCTTGGTTGCTAAGCAGAATCAGGCCTGGTTGAAATCTGGATGGGAGACTTAATTTTGTAAACCTCCTAGAGAGCTTCAGCTACGACTGGTATGGGAATGCAATGAATAACAACAACAAAATAAGCAAATCTGAATTATTTGTATCCTAACACCCTATATCTACCCAAACTTTCTGGCTGACTGTTGTCAGCCAGTTAACCCTAAATTGTCTCCTTTATTTTTCATGAGATCACCGAAGTCTTCAAGATGACATGATTCAATGGAAGTGATATCCGCACTTGCTTGATACTCCTTCATTCCTGAAGCACTGTTTAAATTTCTCAAGTGTTCCCACTGTCATTAAGCCAGCTGTTGAAATACCTTATGTTTGTTGAAATCCTGACAATGAGGAAGCAGCAGCAGCCGCAAAAGCTTCAGGAAATAAAATTAACCTCTTGCTGATTCAAGTTTGGCATTATAGCAAAGTGCTTAGAGGAATACTAAGAAAATAATGCCCCCACATAAGACGGACAGCCTACATGGCGCTTTTGCAGAGATGCAAGCCACACAGATCTTTGCACCACCCAGGCTGAGGAAATAACAATAAATGGGAACTATACTTAAAAGCAGTTTTTCACACCCTTCTGTCACAAAAGAATCTGTGTTGCAAGTGCAAGTGCAAAGGAACAGGAATGCAAGGAATTATGTTTCTAGTGTTGTGCTAAAAAAACAAATGATGATGGGACAGACTTGGGAGGAATCACTCAACCTTGCCGAAAAGATAATGAAAGTGTTGGCCTGGTGAAATCCACCCATTCTCCATCTTGGGGGGGAAAGTCACAAATGGCCCAAGGGGAAATGAACAAGACGGAGTCCTGGGGTTGGTTATTAGCATCCATCAATCATGCATGTTTGAAATGATAAATTCTCCAAACAAACAGTGCAGCTATGAAAAGATGTTCCGAAGAAAGCACACGCCCTTAGAAAATCGGCTTATAAAAGCTTGAGATAGCTGTTGTGGTTCCAGCTCTCTTTGGGTGACAGTTTTGCTTTTGCATCCTCCCTTGAAACTTCCTTGAGATCATGTCTTACTTCAGCCGTGGATTTAGGCAGGTTCCCTCTTCCTGCAGTGGGGGGGCATCCATGAAACTTTCTAGCTGTGGTGTGCATGGTCTGGGTGGAGGGTCCACTGCAGGGAGCTTTGGTAGTGGGGCCACCTGGGGTGCTGGATCAGGATGGGGTAGCTTTGGAGGTGGGACTGGGGGTTGCTTCCATAACTTTGGTTCTGGCCCTGCCGGCGGTGATGGTGGACTTCTCTCTGGTGGGGAAAAAGAAACCATGCAGAACCTAAATGACCGTTTGGCTTCCTACCTGGCTAAAGTGCGTGCTTTGGAGGAGGCAAATGGCGATCTTGAATTAAAAATCAGAAACTGGCATGAGAAACATGCACCCCGCACTGACGGGGGACTCCATGACTACAGCAAATATTACGCCTCCATGGATGACCTGCGAAATAAGGTAAGCCAATGATCTTGAAAAAGGTTTTGAAAAAACGAGGATGTAATTGTAACGTCAAGTTATTAACAGTCTTTATACTACAGAATGATACTGGATATAACATGAAAAGTCATTAAAAAGGCAGTGATTGTATCCAGTAATGCAAAATATATGAGATAATTTCTAAAGACTGTGAAATTCAGCTGGACCTTTTCATAAGTCCCGCTAAGCAGGAAAGGAATCTGGGTGTTCCGATCAGTCCCAACTTGGGATTCATCACATTCCAAGCCTGTATAGATGAAAGATTGCCTGGGGGTGAGGCACTGGAAACTGCATGTGAACTGGAGCTCCCCAGACATCTGATTCCACATGCCACCAAAATTATTTTAGAAGAAAAGTTGGTCACACTGTATTAAAAGTGGTCCTATGAATGAGCTCTAAGGATGCCTCTCTCCCTCATGTGGCTTGTTCCAAAGGGCACCCAGATCTGCAGTGTTTTGAGCAGAAAATTATTCATGAATTAAGCAGCTAATGTAGTTTGTCCCTGCCCCATCCCATCCCATAACCTGTCACAACTTGGGGGTTGTTAGCCCACAGAGTGCCTTGTCCCTCATTAAACAGAGACAAGCTTTGGCCTGATCGGTTCGGGCAGACTTCATAGCATTGCCCTGTCCTTTCCCCTCTGTGATCTTTAATTAGAAGAATCTCCTCCTCATTCCCAGCACTCATCCTTGGAAAATCCCCTCTCCATGAAAGTCAGGAGAGAAGAAACAGGGTGCATTTCAAATGCCTCCTGAAAATGCACCTGTTCACCTGGGCTTTTTCTGGCTTGCAATGACGTTAATCACACTGTTCCATCTTAGTACTTCTTGCATTGCTCTGTACTACTATTGGAATTGTTTTTAATATCATACTTTCAATGTAATTTGTTATATATATGTGAACTGCTTGGGGATTTTATTATGTTAAGTGGTATAGACCTATCAAAGAAGAGGAAGAGGAAAAGTGCCTTTGCACTAATCACCCACTGTAGATTTCCCGCAGTCTGCCAACTCCTTGGGCTTCCTCCTGTGCTCTGTGGGAAGCAAATTGCAGACTGTGTCCCAAGCCTCAAGGGGCTTCGGAAATGCTAAAAGCGGACCTCCCCCTGCTTTTTAAAGAGGATTCATGGGGTAAAGGTAGGGGTGCACGTTTGCTCTTTCCCAAGCCCTTGGAGGCTCTGAAAAGGCAACAATGTGCTCCCCCATGGAGACTCAAGGGGGGAAAGGAGAAAGAAGGGATCTTGTTGCAACTGGGGACTACCAAAAAAGAGTAAACAGGAATCTTCTCCTTTCTCACAGGGGAACTGCTCCACCCCCTGATCATTTTGCTTGCCTTTTTCAGTAATTTTCCAGCTCCCAATTTACATTCTGGTATTTTAAGAGATTGTACTATAGATCTGTATGAGGGCAGGATGGTATTGGCAACTTTACTATTAGTTCCTTTCCTAATTATGCCTAATATGGAGTTGCATTTTTCACAATCACTGCACACACCAGGTTGACATTTTTATCAAGCTGTCCAGCACAGCACTGAGCCAGTACATTATTCATATTCCTACGAATATCTAGTTAACATTTGGCATATCTAGTTAATGGATCCCAGGATTGGAAAAGATTTGAACTGGACCATTTCCAGCAGCACTTTCATGATTAAAGTAATGTGCAATTTGAGCCTTATGAGCCTGATTTGCTTTCTTGTTACATTAAGAAAACAAACCATAGAACAATCTTTGGTAACAATTACTAGTACACATCAGTATATAAACAAATGTTGCTTTTTCTCTGAGCCAATTTCATTCCATTCATAAAATGTGTCCTAATGAAGTCCTAGTGAATTTGCTAAGCATTTCATATTTCAATGTTCCCTCCTTCCTCTATTCCCCCCACCCCAATGTAGATTATTGCTGCAAATGTTAATAATGCCACAGTTACACTGCAGATAGACAATGCCAGGCTAGCTGCTGACGACTTCAAAATGAAGTAAGTTCTTTTAATCTAAGCGGAGTACACTTAACTTGATCCGGGGATACTGACTGTGTTCACATGTAATAGAGGTATCCACTGGCAGTTCAGTGGTTAATTAACCCACAAACTGAGGGGATGCCTGCCCACTGTGCAAGCAGCTTCCGCTTGCCCAGAACTACTCAAGAGTAGTTCCATCCTGTCTGTGGGGTGTGAGTTACATAACCCCAAGCTAAGACAAGAAACAAACATGGATGAACTAGAGGTTGTTCAATCTACAAATAATCTCTGGTGCTCAAATTTGGATGCCACAGAAACAGCCTGTGAAAGTTGCATTGATATGCTGTTCCAGGGAACTGGAGGTAGCTCTACGTGTGGGTTATTAACCCACAATTTGCGGTGGGACACCACTGTTGTATCACAACAGGATCACGGACGAAAGCCAGAACAAGGACTAGGTGAGGGTGCTAGCAATCAAGGCATTTTGTACACCTATTGTTGGGTGGTAACTGGTAAGAACAAGAGAGAAAACACTGGGAAAATATGGGAGCATTGCAAAAGAAGATGACGCACCAACATACAACACCCTGTAAAATTTGAAGAAAGGCCATTGTGTGAGAAAAGCTTCATCTGGAAGCACGCCTAGACTTCTCAAGCAAGGACAATCAAAGGTCCTTCGGGTAACCTTGCTGGCTGGGAAATGTTGGGAGAGATAAGAAGTTTTCCTGTCTAAACATGCATAGGATTGAAGCTTTAAGCACTGTTCACAAAATGTACTTTTTTTTTAAGATATGAAAATGAGCTGTTCCTTCGCCAGAATGTGGAGGCAGACATAAATGGTCTTCGTCAAGTTCTGGATGAACTGACTCTATCCAAGAGCGACCTAGAAATGCAGATCGAAAGCCTGACGGAAGAACGGGCTTTCCTCAAGAAGAACCACGAAGAGGTAAGAGGTCAGCCATTTTGTGGACACCAGTTACACTACCCTGTTAAATTATCACAGATTAACTCTTTCTGGTACGTTGAAACTTCGAATTTAAGAAACATTCTATTCCTTCATTCAGGAGTTTCACCAAGGACAAACTTCCTCAACAAGGCTAGCAGTCACTAGAAAAAGTCTTACCGTTAGGCAGAGCGAAGCAGCAACCTCAAGCAGGGAAGGAGGCAGCCTTTATCCTTGAACCCGTGACCTTCTCCATCCTCCTGAGCCACCCGTCAGTGCTTTCTTGTTGCTGGCTAAGGTTGGCTGACTGAGTAAAGAGGCAAAGAGGTGGCCAGCCCTGGCCACACACTCCAGCACGCTTCACAGGCTTACCTGCTTCAGGCTGCTGGCAGGACACACAGCAGTGCTGCTGAACTGTGGCATCTGCCTGAGCAGGCAGCAGGCAGGAACCCAGGTGAGGTGGATACTGCTAGCTGCACCCGCACAGTGCTGTGAGCAGAGCTCTGTGGGCCACATGGCCTCCCCACTCAGTAGCCGTCAGATGTGGCAGAGGCCGCGGACCGAGTCACTGTGCCAAAGAAAGATTCTGCTGCCAGCACGGAGTGGTTGGTATTTGCTACAGTTGGCAAACAAGTCAAAATACTAGCATAGATCAAGAGTTAAAGGAGGACACACCGTATCTGGGACAATTAGAGCACAATCCTATGGTCTCCTGGCATCAACGGGGGGACCAAAGGATTTTTTCTGCGTCCATGCAGAAAGATCCTCTGACTCAGCAGTCAGATTCTGAAGATCAGGACCCCGCACTCCTCCTTGCTACTGGGCCTGGGGTGGGAGGACTGGGCTGAGGGTGGGGCAGGGAGAAGGCTGGGGCCGCCGAGTTCCATTGATTGCGACTGGCACCCCACCTGCCTTTCCTCCTCCTCCTTGGCCCTAAATCTAAGCAGCTGAAAGCCATCTAAGTAAAATGCAGAGCACAAGACACAGCAGTGATACGGCACCCTGCATTTGATGCTCGTAGGCTTCCAACAACAGGAGTATACCTTCCACTGCATGCAACAGCACCAAGGGGAAGTATTACAACCCTTTCACTAATTATGTCATATAGGGTATTATTATTATTATTAGAACTTTTCTATGCCGCCCCTTGCCGAAGCCTCGGGGCGGCTTACAACACAATAAAATACAATACAAAAATAGCAATATAAAATTAAAATTAATAATATAAAATAAATAAAAATATAAATGATATAAAAGGAGTTAGAAAAGTTATAAAAGAAAAGAAAAGAAGTCGCCCTGGCTAGATAAATAAGTAAATATTGTTAACAATTAAAATGACGTTTAAATAAAAAGGTCTTCACCTGGCGCCGAAAAACAAATAACGATGGCGCCAGGCGGACCTCTCTGGGGAGCATATTCCATAGATTGGGCGCCACCGCAGAGAAAGCCTTCCTCCGAGTACCTACCCTCCTAATTTCTTTCACGGAGGGTTCCCGGAGAAGGGCCTCTCCCGCAGATCTCAAGGGGCGGTCGGGCATATATGGATGTAAGGTAACCAGGTCCCCAGCCATTTAGGGCTTTATAGGTCATAACCAACACCTTGAATTGGGCCCGGACTTCAATGGGAAGCCAGTGAAGCTGTCGGAAGACTGGAGTCATGTGAACATAACGCCCAGTCCCTGTCAGCAGCCTGGCAGCTCTATTCTGAACCAATTGAAGTATCCGGACCGTCTTAAAGGGCAGCCCCACGTAGAGCGTGTTACAGAAGTCAAGGCGGGAAGTCACCAGCGCGTGTGTCACCGTCACCAGGCAGTCGTACTCCAGGTAGGAGCGCAGCTAATTAATCAGCCGAAGCTGAAGGAAAGCGCTCCTCGCCATCATTGTCACCTGAGCTTCCAATGAAAGCTCTGGGTCGAGGAGTACTCCTAAGCTGCGGACCTTGTCCCTAAGTGGGAGTGCAACCCCATTCAGGGCGAGGTCAAATCCACCCTCTCCGAAGCCCGATCCGCCAACCAACAGGACCTCCGTCTTGTCTGGATTGAGCTTCAGTTTATTGGCTCTCATCCAGCCCATTACCTCGGCCAAGCACCGGTTCAGCACAGCCACTGCCTCACCTGGATTAGTGGAAAATGAGAGGTAGAGCTGGGTATCATCAGCTTACTGATGATTCCTTAGCCCACACCTCCTGATAACCTCTCCCAGCGATTTAATATAGATGTTAAACAGCAAAGGGGACAAAATGGACCCCTGTGGTACTCCATGGCATAGCTGCCATGGCGCAGAGCCATAGTCCCCCAGCACTACCTTCTGGAATCGGCCGTTGAGATAGGAACGGAACCACTGCAAAGCCATGCCTCCAACCACCAATCCCGCTAGCCTATCCAGAAGGATACCATGGTCGATGGTATCGAAAGCCGCTGAGAGGTCCAGGAGAACCAACAGGGATGCACTCCCCCTGTCCTTCTCCCTGCACAGGTCATCGTACAGGGCGACCAAGGCAGATTCAGTACCGTACCCGGGTCTGAAGCCGGACTGAAATGGGTCCAGATAATCAGTTTCATCCAAGAGTGCTTTATATCACCATCATTTCACCTCATTCTACAGTTTTTTACTTAAGGTCCAGATGTCATCTTCCACTTGTAATTCTCCCACATTTACCCACTTCTTCTCTATTTTTTTCTTTCTAATTTGCCACAGAGAATCCACTAAGGGTGCAATCCTGTGGCCTCCTGGCATTTGTCTGCAGGGCCACAGGATGATTCAGCACCTGAGCTCTAAGATCCTGCAGAAGGACCTGGGCTGGCTTCCAAGGCCACAAATGCAACTTGGAGGAGAGAAATAGGGCATGTCCTGGGGATCCCCCTGCCCAGCATTTTATCTAGATGGCCAAAATCAGTTGGCTAGATAAAAATCTAGGCAGAAGGTGTGCCAGGGCCAGGGGTGTGCACGCATCAAGAGTCAAGGTGATGGAACTGTGCCCTTGGGGGGTGGGCGGGGAAGGCAAAGGACTTCTAAAGATGAGCTCTTTCAGGAAGCACCCACACTTTCCATGGCATCATGGAAAAAAATTCTTCTTTTTGTTTCCTTGCTTTCAAAAGGAAAGTAATGCTGTTGCTCATGGCTGATCTCCAGATGTGCTGGACTACAACTCCCATCATGGATGGTCATAAAGGTGGAGGATGATGGGAGTTGTAGTCCAGCACATCTGGAGGGTGCCATGTTGCCACGGTCTGTCCATGGGCATCTGTTGCCCTTTGTGTGCACTCTGTCGCACAATGGCAAGGAATCGGAGAAGTATCTTGTTTAACAAGGCCCAGAGATACAGAACATAGACTGTTGCCTCCAGAGGGGAAATGTTATTATCTTGAAGGCGCACAGGCAGTGAAATCAAATCAAAAGAAACCATTCCCATGAAAAGCTTAATAGTTAGAATGGAACAAAAAGCCCCTGCTCCTATCCAGAAATGGATCTGCATTCATGCATCCATTACACTGAATTCCTATTACTTCAAAAGAAAATGTCATGATCCAATACCAGTGGTATTTAACATTGTAGAAAGCCTATGAAATATTATATTCCTAATGATTAAGATGAAGAGAAGTGAGGAGAGGGGGGAATACAGGATTTCCACAGTCCTTAAGATGCACAAAGGCAGTACATTCAGCCAGATTAAGAGAACTGTGAACAAAATACAATCATCCATTAACATCAGCAAGTGAAATGAACCTGTTTGCATAATGCCTCAGCCATACAGGCTTAAAGCAAAGTGATTCATCTAGTTAACAGGTCCTGACTTATCCCTCGAAGAGATTGATTTCACATACTCTCGTGGAGACGGAAAATCACAGGACTGCAAATGTCGGGAATTATGACCCTTTGGATCAATAGAACATATAGAAAAGCAGAGAAGGAAAAAAAAGGGGGACTCTGGTATAAAAGCCATGCCTTTACTTACTCCTGCAAAGACATGGAAGAAGCTTCAGTAATGTGCCAGCTTAAATGTCTCATGTAGAAAATCCCTGGCTATATGTCTCCTATTCTTAAACATAAAACCTTTAAAAATCAGCAAAAATTGCAATTTCAAGTATATTGGATGTCCCAAGATCTTTTTGATTAGGGCTTAATTAAATCCGCCAGTTGCTGGAGGAGCAAGGCTGCTGATGTTTCTCTTCTTCGTATGCTTTGGCAATGCCCAACGGCAGCTCCCTTTTGGAAGGAAGTAATAATCAGATAAATCTGGTGATGGAAAGTTCTCTAGTATGCAAGGATACACATGTTCCTTTGAATTACCTACCCATCTTTTAGAATTTAAGACAAGGTCAGTGTAAAGGGATTTCCTGTACCTTCACAGCTAAAAGACTGATACTACAACATCAGAAGATACATAGCTGCCTGCAATAACACAATAGAGTTAACAGAAAATTTAATGAAACTTTCAATTTTTGAACAAGTGGCTTTAGGTATAATTTACAAATGGATAAATAGATATATTAAAATTTGGAGTGCTTTTCCTGTGGTTTACACATAGCTGTTTTTAACAGTGGTAGTATATTCTGTTATATACTAACATATGGAGATATATTAATGTAATAAGTGCTATGGGTCTTTTAATTCAAAAACCTTAAAACAGAGAAATCCTTTGAAATGAGGACTAACCACTGTGAATATCCTTCTTTGAGATGGAGAAACACCCATCCAAGTTATTTACCTGTGGCTTCTTTTACAGTACGAACTATAGTGTAGTTGTATTTGCAATAATGCAAGCATATACAGTTGTATATTTAATAATGCAAACATGTTATGTAAATCAAGTCAATCTGACAACATGCAGAAAATATAAAAACTGATTCCAGCAATCCTTGTAAAACTGCCAGTGTGCCTTTTTCTTACTTATTTTGTTCTCTGCCTCCCTTTCCCCTACACAGGAAATAAAAAGTTTGCAAGGCACAACTTCTGGGGGTGTTAATGTTGAAATTAATGCTGCCCCGGGAATTGACCTGACCATGCTTTTGAACAAGATGAGAGCAGAATATGAGGCTCTGACAGAGCAAAATCGCCAAGACGCTGCAAATTGGTTCAATGAAAAGGTAAAAATGCAGTGGTGTGTCTAGAACTTTGCAAGCAAAGTACCATGTCCAACACCAGCCTTGAGTTTTTAAAATGATATCTACTGACTTTCATTAGTCCAGCAATCTCATTTTCCTCTTTGTGAAATGCAATTTTATGACCCCGTCTTCTGCCAATGCATTCCCATCTCTCTAGTATCACTGTTAGAATCCATTATTCTTCCGTTGCTGCTGCTGTTGCTTTTTTTATAATAGAGCCTACAGCTCCTGTTTGACAGAGAAATACCGAGACAGCCCTCATCAATGTCAAGTTCAAAGTGTTTTGCTCCATTAGCCCTTCATAGATAGTTTTATCTGGCAGTGTTTTAGCTGCTGTTGTTTTAGTTGTTTAATCTACTGGCTTATTTTTTTAAGGTTTGCATTGCTTTATACATTCTTATTCTTTGCTGTTGAAAGATGCACCCTAACAAGCAGGACATACGTATATTTATAAAAGATGTACCAGTAAGGGATACTCACGTGCAAAATATCAAAAAGACTCCTGAGCTTTGACGGCCCTTCCAGATGGTGCTGGGCACTAAGAACCTGGTGCCCATAAGAAGGGATCACAAGTCCCTGACAAGCCTTGAATATCTGCAGAGGGCCATACTCTTCCTCTTGCCATTATGGGGGTGTCCATCTATTATGAACTTAGGAGCTTCACTTTTATGAACAGGGTAGAGATCATACATTTCAGCTATATCTGAATCTTGTGCATATGATTCAATTAAAATCTGCTATCCAATTCCTGCAGAGTAAAGAATTGAATATGACAATCAGTGTGAGTACCAAGGAGACCAACACCAACAAGAATGAGATCGCTGAACTGAGACGCACCCTTCAGGGTTTGGAGATAGACCTGAAAACTCAACTTAGTTTGGTATGGACAGAGACCTCGGCCAGAGAAAATGCTTGGATTTGAAAAATTAACCCAAACTCCCCCTCCCATCATAAACTCTTATATTCTGTAAAGAGTAGTTAAATCAGACACAGCATACCATTTGCTAAAGCCCCTCCTCCAGATCTTGGTCAGATGTAAAATCCCCTGAATCCCCTTCATAATTTGCATACACATTCAAAAGCTGAAAAAGTTTCAGGCTAGCTGAAAGAATCAGTGACCCCTGGAAACATCAAATGCTATCTATATATCATGCTGGACTAGACCTAATGGACATGCGTTGCTAGACAGCTGATTGCAGGTGAACATTAGGAAAAGCTTCGGGACAGCAAGGCTATGTGAACAAGGCAACAACACGGTTCCCTGGAGGGGTGTGGGGCTCCTCCTTACTGCAGAACTTTATGCAAAGGCTAAGGGGATGGTCCAGCTCTGGACTTCCTGCACTGAGCCAAGGCTTAAAATGGTTTAGGCTTCCCCAACATGACGCCCTCCAGATGCTTTGAATGTCAACTCCCATTGGAGGGCAGCAATATGGAGGAAAGCTGGCCTACACAAACCCCTTCCAAGCCTCTCATTCATCAAAAGCTGCTAGAATTGGGTTGTGCTGGCTAGGGATGCTGGGGATTGTAGTCCAACAGTTCTGGAGTCCACCAGCTTGAGAGAAGACTGGTCAAAAGTTTGACTAGACATCAAAGTGGTATGCTAAACCTAAAGGTTTAGACATACCCAGTGGAATTCTGGTCTTGCTTTTCTTTGCACAGCAGATTCACATTCCATAACAAAATCGAAGCAAGCTTTGAAAAACCACCCTCCCTTCTGCCCTTTGTCCAGGAAAGTGCTGTTTGCAGTAAGCAGTAAACTCCTGAGCACACATAAACCAGGGAGGGAGTTTGCAGCAATAAACTGGGGCAGACATGTCCTGGACTAGGGCCACATCTTGAACTAGGGCCCTGCAGCTGCTTTTCCTTCAAAAGAAGAGTGGCTTGTTTTAAGCTTGCTTTTATAAAAGTGAATAAAACCGTTGCTGGGCCCCTTGTGAGAAATTCATGGCCAAATGAGCTTGAGTTCTGAGGTTCTTCATATCCCTGGGCACTGTATATGCCAGACCTTGTTTCCACATAGGAGGAATGCAACAATCTATATAATCTAGCAATCCATTCTTCACTGGGCCCACCAGGATCCCATCTGTGGGAAATCCACAGAGCAGTCACTTGTACATTGCCATAAAGAGGGTGCAGATCTGTGCATGCTGGTTTATTCCTATTAATGCATATTTTGAGAGAGTTGCTATAATTTTAATGGAAATAGAACATATTTTGCCACAGAAGGGAAAGCTGCAGCCAGCCCACGGCCTGGATATGAACGGTTGATGGGAACTTCAAGCCCCCTGCTGGCTCTACCCTTCTTATGGTTCTTTAAACTGGGCTTGAACCAGCGGCTTCAAGCAGAGGCCACCTCCAAACACAGGATGGTCTCCTGTCAAGTGCATCAGGGTAGGAAAGGCGGACCTGGAGCTTCAACACTCAAATTTACCTTCTGGAGCTCAGTGCAGAAGGCGTACACCTAAACTAAAAAAAGCTCTAACCTAGGAAGTTACCCCATGTTTTCTTCTTCTGGTTACTCTGAGCTTTCTTCACAACAATAGTATGATTTGGAGGTGAGGAGTAATCTTGTTGTGACTAGCTCTAAATAAACCCTTCCTGAGCTTCCATGGATCACTCAGAGATCTAGCAATAGATGAAGCTTTCCCTTCTGCCACCTCTCAAACAGAGCACAGTTTTCTGTGAATCAGGGCGCAATGCTGCTCTGTTCAAGAAAGGTAGCATGGATAAGTGTCTCAGATAACCTGGGATTCCTTGGTGATTGTCCATCCAGGATATTCTAGGTTAGCAACCTTTTGAGATCTTGAATGTGTAGAAACCGTGTTAAGATCGCATGCCTGCACTTTGTCAGAGGCATTCGCTCGAAGGCACGCTGGCAGAGACGGAAGGCCGCTACTGCGCCCAACTCTCCCAAATGCAAGGGCTGATCAGCAACATGGAGACGCAAGTACAGCAGATCAGGGAGGACATGGAGTGCCAGAATGCAGACTACAGGAAACTCCTGGACATCAAGATCCGCCTGGAGAATGAGATCGAGACCTATCGGAGCCTGATTGATGGAGAGGCAAGGTAGGCTGCATCTTCTTTTTGCAGGAGTCACTTCTTTTTTAAAACCTGATTTCAAAATGAAATAAAGGTTTTCCTTACAGCAGGTTTCAAGTTGCCCAGAGTCATAAATAATACAAATGTTTGTATATCAGATGTTCCATAAGCCAGTATAAATATACAAAGCACACTAGCATAACTGCTTTATGATGTCAGGGCAGAATGCCACGTTATCTGTAAGCAAGCACATTCCTTCGTACAACTGTTCGGCTCAACCAGCACTAACAGAGCTGCATGCAGAGACAAAGACTCCGGAGGCTACGGAGATTGCCTGGTATGATTCTTATCATACCAGGCAATCAGAAAGGTGCTAGTTTTAACTCTCAGATTTCTTGTCTATCAGAAAGGTGCAAAATAATTCCTTAAAGTCACATTTGTTCTAGGAATGGAATTGGAGAATCAGAGTGGTTAGAGATGGTCAAAATTCTTTTACCTTCACCTCTGAGTTCAGTTCCTCTCATTCCCATTCCTAAATTTCTTTCTTTTCGTGAATCCAAAAACTGCACATTTCAGTGTGAGTTTTTAAAGTGTGCTCCTAAAATGCACACTTTACCCACATAGACTACAGTATGAATGTGCAATTTTTAAAATGATACTGTATAATGATGATCAGGAATTCTGGGAGCTCTTTGGAACATTGTGCTCCAATTTGTGATTGTGTTCATGTTTGGGATTGTGAATGGGGCAAGCCTGAAACAAAAAAACAAAAACAAACCTAAACCAAATTCTCATAGATTGTTAATTTTTCCCCATAGAGGCGCAAAGCAGGGGCACACAGCTACTTTAACTCCCGGTTGACTAAGAGTTTGAAAGAGCTGGAAAGAGAATCACAATCTCATTAAATATCCTCCTCCTCGATGTATTTGTTCTTTACAAGGCTGCAAGCAACTTCCAACAATATCAGGACCATTTACACAACAAAATATAGCATTTAAAAATAACAAAGTTACAAGAGAGGAGGAAGTTTAAACAATTCAATAATAACTAAACTGAGGTCAAAAATATTGAATGTTGTGACCAAAACTTTTATGAAGTGGCTTTTGGAACTTCAACAGATGAAAATGAAATTCCTTGCCTGCTTTATCCTTTGGTGTAGTTACAACTTGCAAAGCAATCCTATGTCTGTCCTACTGAATTCAACATACTCCCAGATAAGTGTACATAGGACTGCAGCCTTTTCTTTCTAAGACCTTTCTAATTTAGTGCTGTCTTCCCTGTCCCTTATTATAAAATAATGTAATGTGCCAGATAATGATTCTGTACCTGGTATGTATTTCTGAGGTCTCAGATTCGACGCCTTAGTACCTCCTCAAGCGGCCTCAAGAACTTCACAAGAGGTTTTTAATTCCTGGAGATCAAAGGGTGCACTGCTTGTGGGATCAGCTCTAAAGATCCCTGTGACTAAAGATGTCTTCCAATGATGCTTTCATGAGGTTGGGGGACGGAAATTTGAGGTACAATACTATGGGCATTCTGCAGTATACATTTCTGAGATACTTGGCTGTTCCCCTAGGAACACCAGTGGCATCACTTAAGGGGAATGGTCAGTCCTTGCTGTATTTAGTGCAGAAGCTGTAAATGCCAAATGCTAAACGAAAGGCTACTAGTGTGGGAGAAAGTCATCTCCCTAAGCTACATTAACAGGAAGCAGCAATGGGACTGATGGTTCCTGAGTTGCATCTTGTCATGATACTTTTGAAAAAGAGAACTATCTAAACATCTTGTTTTTCTTTAATGAACTGGATGCTGGTTCTGACTTTGACTGCATCCATTCGCAGAATCTTTTACAGTTTAAGCCTGTTTAAAATAACCCATAACCAACAACAACACCTGTGTGATATAAGCATTTTGCCCTCTGGATGGCCTTTATGGATCCTTTATGGTGCTTTCTGTTCTACAGTGTCACCAGCATGATCAACTTAGTCATAGATTCTTGGGGTACTTGAAGTATCAGAGATGCTATTTGCTGAAAGTAACACAATTGTCACATGCAGAATGGCCTTTTTTTACCATAGTCACAAGAAAGTTATTTGGCTGAGTCAGCAGTCAACTCTGGAGCTGCATTAATTTTAAAATTCCATTTGCCTGGAATATCATGGACACAATTCTGTGTTTAGGTGTTATGGCTATAATTTATTTCATGTAGGGACTAGGTGCTACATGAAATAAGTATTTTGGACTGGTTTGCTATTATTAACAATGTTGGAAATGGAACTAAGCCAGAATAACCAGAACAAACCCATGGCCTCTTACAGTGAGTCTGGAACAAGAGACAGCAGAAGACCAGGATCACGAAATCTGGGTTCTGGAACAGGTTCTGGATTAAGAGGTTCAGGATCTGGCAATGGAGATACTAGCAGAGAATCCAGTTCCAGAGGAACTGCAGCTACAAGCACCAATTCCACATTCAGAGAGAAAGGTAAATATCATTGATGGAGCTTACGGGCTGATTCTGATGCTCCATGGATTCCCCCACTTCCCATTCAATCAAAGCACAGAAGAAAGACAAGAATGGATGTCATCTGTACATCTTCCTTGTGAACAGGATTCAATAGGAAAGATGTACAGAAGTTCATTGTAAACATCCAAGTCCTGGTACCTGGCACACATTCCGAGACAACTTTGACAACTCATCAAACTATCTGCAGGCAAGAATGGTCAAAGCTGTCAGTTTCATTTCTGCTGCATTTGAGTTTGTCAAGGCTGAGTTCTTCCCTTCTAAAACACAAAAAATGCAAATGTCAGTAAATTCTTATCAAAAAGTAACTGAAACAAAATCCGTGCCTCTCTGTATGAGCCAAACTCAGTAGGTACAACTATTTGCAGCATGGAGAGCCACATTGTTTCTGCCTGCTGGTCGGAAAGAGAGGGATTCAGACCCAAAGTTTTAGAAGCTAAGACCACAAAGTCCTGGGACTAGGTGGGGGCATTCTGGCAAATTCTTATCAAGAAGGACCTGATAAGAAATCCCTACTCATCCTTGATGTGAGCCATCTCAAGGTGTGCACAGGTGCTGCAAACTACAAATTGGACAATGCTGTGTTTGCATGGAAAGCATCACATCGTTTCTAATTTCTTCCGCCTGCAGTCCTGTTGTATGGTATTTATTTATTGCATTTAGAAGGCATCCAATTGTGTGAGGCACAGGTCTATAAAATTTGTGTTAGGACAGCTGACCTCATCTTAATTTGCAAGTTCCTCACCAAGTTGCAAATCCATTTTTTCAATTCAGACTCGTGTTGCTGTCATTACAGATTCTGAAATAATAACATATTTATACTTGTAATGATTCAAGTGGTTTGAGAGCTTTTAAACTATTTTTTCCTCAATTTTCTTTAACTTCATGGAAGATTAAAGCTAAGAAGGCTTTCAAAACGGAGCTACAAGTGTTCCAATATGATCTCATAATTTTGTTTCCAGGAAGCATATGGAAAAAAAAGAATCCAGAAATTGAAAGGTCATGAAATCTAAAGTCCTGAACAGGTTCAAAATTGAGATAACATAAGGTCAAGGGTAAGGGTCTGTGATCTTGTAGCTTCATGCACTGGCAACTTGGCATCTTCCGGGTGTTTTGGATTACAACTCCTATCTGCCACAGCCAGCATGGCAAATGGTCAGAGATTATAGGGCAGTTGCCCTCAAAAAGGTCCAGACAACACTGTGTTGTCTACTCTTGCATTCAGTATTATAGCAGAAAAGACTCACAGGTGGATTTTAGTAGAAATACCCTGCTTTGCTGTTCAGAAGATAAAATACTTTTGTAAATACTTTTTTGTATTTTGGATGCTTTTTTGCAAAGAATTCTTGGCATCTGCACTTTGAATGACTTGCGTTTTGTTTGCTTTTCTTTTAGAAGCAAGGAGAACAAGAGTGATTAAAACAATCATTGAAGAATTAGATGAGCACGGGCGAATCACATCCTCCAAGGTCCAATCTGTTGAAGAAACTCAGTAATATAAACATCACAATGGCAAGCAGGAGCACTTTTTGGCTTCTGCAGATGTTGCAATGTAAGAAGACTACGCATGGCTATTACAGCTAACCTACAAACCTACACTGGAAATCTTTCCTTCTCTTAAGATGACTTCTGCTTAGACATTCTCTGCTTTCTTAGTGTTCTGTTACACTGAAAGTAGTTTCTCTTAGTAATGTTTCCTAGTTAACAGTTTCTGCTCTTGCAATCATTAAAAAATTCCTTGATTAAAGGCATTTCCAAAGCTGATTTTATCTGTTGCAAACAACTTAATCTGCCACCCTGGTAGGGAAGGCCTTCCTCCAGCCCTTCCTCCCTCTGCAACTACACAGTTGGCCTGCAGCTTCATGGTGTTCAAGCCCACAATCCAGATGTCAGATCCTAGACTATTAGTCTGGGGTTTCTTAGTGAGGAACTTAGCACAACTGAGGGAGGCCACTGCGGTAGCCTCAGGACCAGGGCTGGATCTCGCCTCAAACACAATACACAATAATAGCCTGAGCCTATTATTTCTTTAATTTATTTCCTATTATGACATTTATATCCTGCCTTTTTTCCTCTTGCAAAGTGGCTTACCTGGACGTCCTCCACACTTGTTTTATCCTCGCAACAACATCCCTGTGAAGTAGGTTAGGCTGAGAGGGAGTGCCTGGCCCAGAGTAACCCCATGATCTTAATTTAATGACTTACGGGTCTTAACAAGAGACTCATTTAAGCATTCCATTATATTACTTTGGCCCTGACACACATGACTAGCATTTTTCTTCTCCCACCACCTTGCCATGACACGTTTACAGCTTCTTCTACATTCCTGAAAAATTAAATTCCCCCCTCCCCCTGCCAAAGAAATGCCACACCTGTTTTCCACTCCAATGGAAAAAAAGGGAAAGGGAAAGTGAGGGGGACAGGAGAGAGAGAGAGAGGCTCTATGTTCATCATCATGGCTACAGGGCCAAGATGTTTACTATGAGAGCAACAGAATAAAGTTTTATCTGGGAATAAGCACCATTTTTTGTGGAGCAGGATCTTCTCTATTTAAAGTAAAGTAATCCAATGAACTTCTTTAATTATAAACATGTCCAGCCAGCTGATCCCAACCACAGGAAGAAGAATAAAAGATGCTACAGTGAGCAGCATCAGTCCAGCTGACGCTTACATAGCCATACCCATGCTGAGTCAGGTGCTGATGCTGGCTGGGCCCTTTGGCCACTATCCCATCATCCACCACTCTCTTGGTGCTCACTCAGGGGGCTGCACCACCGCTTGTGTTCAGAAGATAGGATACAAAGCTGCAGAAAACTGGTCCATGAAAATTTGCAGTGCACACTAAAACATCAGTAAAATGCAAAATGTCTCTTAAACATAGCATCACAAATTATCACACATCAATGCGACTAAAACAGCTTAAGGTTGTCAGCCCTAAGCTTTACTGATGCAGAAATAATTAACTGTGCGCCTCTCGTTTTACAAACAGACGGAAGTGAAACGCTCACACCATCAAGTCTCATCACTGGCATGCTTATAGCAAAAAACAAAACAATACTAAACCCTGAACTAGAAAGCACTCTTCTCAGTCATGAGGTGTGTTCCAACTTGCTAGTCTTCCACAGAAGTATGAAATGAGAAATGCTCAAAGAGTAAATCCAGGCAGAGAAAATCATCTGCCCTCCAGGTGCTCAAGAGCACTTTTCCACTCAGACAGAACAGTGCTGGCGGCAAACCAGATGTCTGAAGCCCGTTTCCAAAGCACCGATCGCATTGCAGGAAGCCACGGCTCATCTGCCCTTGTGGCAAATGCTCCAAGCCACTGGTTTGCCACGTATGCCACATTATCTGGGCTTCAAAATGGAGAACACCATGGGCAACCATTTCAGCAGAACCGGCCCTTGCTCTTGACATGTGGCAGAGGCAGAAAAAGGGGGCACAGTGAGAGAACCAGGAGCATGTGGGGTGCCCCTTCCTACTGGTGCTGTGGTTCCTTGCTCAGCCACAACCGGGTGGCCGCAGCAGTGAAGGCCATTACACCTCACCCAGGTGGGTCACAAGGATGTATGAAACTGCTTTATACCGAGTCTATCTAGTCCGGAACTGCTGACTCGGGCTGGTAGAGGATCTTCTGGGTGGTGGGCTGGTGTTTTTCCACCCCTTCCTGGAGATGCTGAGGCTTGAAGTAGGGACCTCCTAAATGGAAGGCAGATGCTCTACCACCAAGCCACGGCCCTCCCCTAAAGAATTCCAGAGGAAAGCCCAGAAGGAAAGTTAGTGGGTAGGAGCATCAAGGAACGGGAGAGTGATGCCGCTGACAGATTCATGGCCAAGGGTCCCCAGACCATGAGCCGGTGCCGGCCTCAGTGGTCCTTGCACACAAAGAAGTGCAAAAGATGATGAGATAAGACCATGGAGAAGCCAAAGAACACCGTTTCTTGATCTAGAAGAAAGACACCATCAACTGCCATGAGGTACAAGGCCATGACCAGCTGGCTGGGTGGTTTGTAGTTGTAGGCTAAATAATAATAATAAATTGGTTTAATTTTAATTTTAATTCCTCCGCATTGCTGCCATTGTTTCATAATTCTTGTAAACGGTTGCGTTTATTGTCTCATGTAA
The DNA here is from genome assembly GCF_004798865.1 of Varanus komodoensis. NCBI lineage: Eukaryota > Metazoa > Chordata > Lepidosauria > Squamata > Varanidae > Varanus > Varanus komodoensis. Next base: position 4,911,655 of record NW_025336088.1, on the reverse strand, counting down.
TCAATTTGATTTTTTTGTTGTTGTGTTGAATTTTTATTTATTTTATTGTTATTAGTTTTGCTTAAAGGCTGCCTATTAGCATCATCTTCTCTGGGCGGCCAGAGATTTCATACTTGATTTTAGATTCCATTTAAATGTCTCTTGCATTTCAGTAAACAGCCTTGAGAGTCTCTTATGGCCAAGTGGCAGTACAGAAATTTAGCAGCAGCAGCAACAATGGATGTCATTCATCCACTGGATGGGACCCTCACTTCAACTGCCCCAGTACAGATGCAAGACAACTGCCCCAGTACAGATTTAGACAACTGGCAGCATCTGCTCAGGCGCTCCACACGGGTGCACACCTCTAACTGATGGCTGACTTGGTACATCATGAGCAACAATCCCAGGCACAGTTAACAGCTCAGAACTGGGATGCGTTTCTCAGGCCTACAAAATATATGGCCAGGAGCTTAAAAATCTGATCATTCTTCCAATCTGGGAAATCACTGAGGGCTACTCTTGGTAAACATTGTCCTGCAAAGTTTAAATAGTGCATTATACCACTATACAACTAATTTTCCTACTTGACCCATTGCAGAAAGATCTGTGGGTAGAAACTAAATGATTGAACATTAGATGCAAAATGTTTTCACCATTGTCTCTTTTTTTTCTTTGATGGAACATTTTCTTGCCCTCTATTATACTTTGTATGGCCAAATAACATTTTCTCAGTAGAAAAACAAAATTAAAAGATGAAAACATTTCACTTTCCACTGTTAGGTTAACAGAGTAGGAAGTACCACTTGGCATTTTTAATTCAACCCAAGAAAAAATGACTACAAAATTTCCCCAGCTCCACAGAAGTATCACAAACCCACAGAAATCACAGCATTGTTGATCAGCTACAAAAGGACATTAAACTATCATAAACACTATTTGGCAATATACAATAGCAAACTATTTGTCAGACAACACACTGTTTGAAAATGTGAAAATGGGCATAGCTGCATTAGGGCCACATTTTTGCAAAATTAACACAGGCTCACAGGCTGTGTGAGCTTGAAGTGTACCAGAAAAGAGGGTGTGAAGTGAAAAGATCATGCTGTGCTCTTTCATGGAAATTGCAATTGCAGAGGAATTCTACAAAAGTATTGGCAGTAGAAATTTGGATCTATATGTGAATTAATTGCCTAATATTGATGATGAATTCTTGCATCTGCTAATCCCATTCCCACCTCTTCTCATCTTTTGGAGCTTGTAAAGACAGGCTGCAAATCAGATTAAGAATGGAGATACAACATCAAAGATTTTTAATAAATATATCCAAGCAGGCAAACTGCAATTTCGAGCCAAACTTTGACAAGGTATTTGACATCTGTTGTTCTGGTAGATGAAAAAATTAATTCCCAGTTGAAGAGTATAAAGTATGTGTTGTCCATACATGTCACTTGAAATTTTGCTTGGCTTCCTCCTTCATTTAGAAGGGTTATGCCCAGAGGCTGGAAATGTTCATGAAAATGTAAACTAACTGAAGTTAAAAGATGAAGAGAGAAAAAGGAAAAGTGTTGCTCATGAAAACAATAAAAAGAAAAGTAAAATGTTTTTGGCTCCCTTCCACCCAGTTCCATTTAGAATGCTGGCATACTAAATAACCCAAGGATATATATTTCTGTGAAATGAAGCAATATCAGATTTTAATTAGACAAAATAATTGCCTAATTATGAATATTAAGACACTGACTTGGCAAAGGATTGCTTTTGCCACGATGGGGCGGAAACGATACACCCCATTAGCTCTCTATATAAGCATCAGAAGCCCACCACTTTGATGTACTCTTTCTTACTGCCTTGCTTTGCTAGGACATCAATCATCCTTCTTGCTCAGCCACCATGGCGCTCTCCGTCCTCACATCTGGCTCTTCCCGACAGCTGTCTTCATACAGCATTGGAGGTGGTGGTGGAGGGTCCGTCAGGTTATCTACTAGTGGAGGATACAGTGGCGGCTCCAAATTTGCTGGAGGTTATGGCGGAGGTGGTTACAGTGGAGGAAGCCTTGCTGGGGGATATGGAACAGCCCTGAGCACAGGCCTGAGTGGTGGCTATACCAGCACCAGCTTTGGAGGTGGCTATGGCGGTGGCTACGGCGGTGGCTACGGCGGTGGCTCTGGCGGTGGCTTTGGTGGTGGCCTTGGCGGTGGCCTTGGTGGTGGCGGTGGCTTTGGCGTTGGTCTCGGTGGTGGCGGTGGCTTTGGCGGTGGCTTTGGGGAGGGAGAGGGCATCCTCAATACCAATGAGAAGCAAACCATGCAAAGTCTGAACAACCGCCTTGCGAACTACTTGGATAAAGTGCATGCCCTCGAGGAGGCAAATGCAGTGCTGGAACTCAGAATCAAGGAATGGTATGCAAAGTTCAGCACTCCTCGAGCTGACCCTGACTACAGCAAATATTTTAACATCATTGAGGATCTTCAGAACAAAGTAAGTCATCAGAATGCGTTTGCGTGATGTTGGCACATGAGTGTGCACTCGGGCCTCATTTCACTGGTACGCATAACAACTTCTCAAGAATCTACAATTAAACTGTAGTTTCTTCTGCTTTACTCTACAGGACAGCCAGCTTGTAAACTTCTCTGCATCCCTGTGGTGATCGTTGTTCTGAGTATTCTATACATAAACTGCTCCCATGTGAAAGTTAAACTTTGCTTACTAAAAATTGCTGGGTCTCAAATTCTTCCAGGGAATGACTTGATGTGTAGCTGCACCTCACTGCTCTTATTCTCATGGTGCAATTACATTTGTGAAGCAATTAACTGCAATTCATTGGCTATTGTGTGCCCTTGTTGAACAAACCTGTTTAAGATTTGAGCAGGCATATTCCAGGTTAAAGGATGCAAAATTATTTTGTCCAGTACTAAAGATTGAGGGTACAAAACCATAACCATGGGAATCATCTACAGTTTAGGCAGACAGTTATCATTTTTCCTAAGTGAAGCAGCTTTTTCCCCATGTGAAGACGTCATACACCCTAGAGATGGGTATAGATTGTCATTAAAGCAGGGCCGTCTTAACGCATGGGCCTGATGGGCACTTGCCCGTGGGCCCCATACTAATCTTTGGAAAATTGGAAAACTTCCAAAATTAACAGTAGATGTAGTTGTCGTAGGGGCCCCAGGACACTGCTTTGCCCGCGGCCCATAATGCTGTTAAGACGGCCCTGCATTAAAGCATTGGTTCTTGTGTTGCCTGAACCCTACTGGGCTAACAACTTCACTGGCTTGTGAATGACAAACAAACCATGAAGAGAACCAACAGGCTTTGGCTTAACAAACTTTGTTCAGCATGGATTGTGATCTTGGCTTGGCTCAGACAACATGATAGCCAATGATTCCACAACCCATGGTTCTGAAACAACCCAAACTCAACCCTTTAGTTATTGTGTCAGCTGAAGCCCACCATTAGGGTGGTCTGCTCAACCACCCAACTGATTCTCCAAGATCTAAGGCAATTGCTAATGCACTAGTTGCTACCTGAGATCTTCTATACTGAATAAGAGCATAGGGACTGAACCTATATCAACATAAAAAGCATGCGCCCTGTGCCTGAGCTACGGCTACTTACAAGCGATGTGCCTACATTTTTCTACAGCAGAATTACTGGCTCATGCGTGGCTGGAAACTGGGGATGGGGGAGAAAGAATATATTCTTAAAATGCTATTAATGCAATGCTTTAAATGGGCTTAAATATTGTAAGAAGGAAAAATAGAAAAGGAAAGCATTGAGGGAGGAATTGTATGATTTAGATGCAAGGTTTTGGAACAGAAAAATAGTTTTAATTGTGCCTTCAAATGCCTTTGGGTGCAAAGGTGGGATATATACCACATCAATGAAATTAATTCATAAATTAATTAAGACATAAAAGTGTAGTTTAGCTGAGTTCTTGCAATGAAGAAATACAAAAAGTACAACAAGGAATATAACTTTCTATAACAAATTGCCCAAAGATAATATTATTTTAGAAAAAGTACCGTGCGAGACAGCTAACGTTTTCTAGATGTTCTGTTTTAGTTACACCCTTGGGATAAACTCATCTTAGATATTAGCAAAGACTCTGCTCCTTCTCCCTCTTTGCAAAGGCTTTGAAAGGCACTCCTACAATCTCACCCTGGGAGCTATTTGTACTTCTGCTGTAACAGATTCCATGCAGGTATCAATCCCCACTGTGCCCGTCCCACCATGAAAAACCAAAAGTATCTAAATATCCTCTGGCCACATGAGTTGGTTACCTTATGTCTATCCTCTCCTTTCTTTTCCTAGTGTTCCTTTCCTTAAAGCTTTACAAGATGTTTCAGTGATTCCAGTATATTACTTTGGCGTAAAGTGTGCCAAGTCCCAAGAAATACCAGGAATAATGGCTGTAACAAAGCTCAAAATGAAAGCTGAATCAGAAGAGGATGGCTAGTACGTTTAGTATGCACCCACCTTTTATATGGTGCATTAAATGAACAAACAAACAAACAAACAAATAAATATGTTTGCTTGCAGATCCAGAAACAAACTATTGAAAATGCTGGGATCGTTTTGCAAATTGACAATGCTCGACTAGCTGCCGATGATTTTAAACTTAAGTAAGTACCAAATTCCTAGGACGGGAAAGGAAGTAAGAGATGACCTCTGCACTCGCTCCCCTGCCCTGCACACCTCCTTTTTTGCCAGCTTTGGAGCATTTGCAGAAAGCAAAAGGCCTCATTCTGATCCACAGGTCATTGCCTGTAATTATACAACATCTGATTTCTTTTACAGTCAGTACAACTGTGTTACTCTTCGTATATTACTTTTAAAGGTATGAAAATGAGCTGTTCCTACACCAGAGTGTGATGAGTGATATCAATGGCCTGCGGAAAGTCTTGGATGACTTAACCATGAATAGGTCTGACTTAGAGCTGCAGATCGAAAGCCTGAAAGAGGAGCTGACTTACCTCAAGAAGAACCACGAAGAGGTAAGGGAAAGGTCTCTCCAAAACTTCATACCAGAGTGAGGGGAAGGGGTGTGTTTCAGTCCTGGCAGTGGTCCAGTTCATTCCAATCAGCTTCTGGACCTTACATGTGCTACTGACATCAAAGCAAGACAAGCCAGAAATAGCTGCTTGCATTCTCCAGCAGTCCAAAGGCACAGTCCAGCTAGACTTTCTTTTTCCCCTTAACTAATTTGGAGGAGTGGGCAAAAATTTTAAAAAAATGAAGAGAAAGGATGAGATGGTTAAGAGGGGAAGAAAACCACACCTGGATTTCTATGCCTGGGGCAGGAACTTTGCACCATAGCCTCATCCAGCATCAAGAGCAGCAGGAGAATCCTATGCCAGTGGTTTCCGCTGGGGCTCCTTATCCATTGCAAAGTTTATCTTGGGCTTTAAATGAGCTATCCATGGAGGGGAGCCTAGTTCAGGGAGTAGAGTTCAGCAATAAAGACAGTTCCTCTAAAGCTGTGATAAGGAACCCCACTGACAGAGGTCACCAGCCTCTCCTGTCTGGGAGACGCATCCTATTTTTTCTCCCCATTGTGGAGGCAATGAAAACTCCATAAACACAGGCACACCTGCCATCTGGTGGTCAATGGAGAACATTGAGCAGAAAAGATTTGTAACAGATTCTCCAAGAAAATGGTTAGCAGTTCTTGAGCTCCCATTCTGGGGGGAAATATATATGCATGCCCCTCAAGTGCACCTCCTCCTCCTCCTAATTCCCCCACACAAAACTATCCTGCTTTTATTTTTCCACAGTTCCTCAACTCCCACATCACAAGACAGGTTTTCTAACAAATGCAACATGCTCTTATGTTTTCGAATGTTTATTCATTCATGCATTCCATTTTCAGTGTAAGGTGCTATGCCACGGGAAAACTCCATTCAGTGCTTCCAAATTAATTTTCAGATCCAAAGAAATATTAAGCAGTAATTTTCCAGCAAGGAGCTAGTGAGTAGTAATTCAAGGGACATGTGCATTTTCCAGGTTAAAGCATGTGTGAAAAACTGTATTTAGAGTTCCTAAGGTGCTTGAAAAAAGAAATAACTGAAACATATAAAAAGACTGGCAAAGCCTATGTATGCACAGATCTCATGCATTCCAAGGGGGTTTCACATCCTCTTGTCACCTAAATGGCTGGCTTATATTGTTTGCTATCAAAAATCCACTGGGCCTTTCCTATTGCAGGACCTGAAGAGTTTCCGAGGCTTATCGAGTGGAGATGTCAGCGTTGAAATGGATGCTGCTCCAGGACTTGACCTGACCAAACTCCTGAATGAGATGAGAGCACAGTATGAAGAACTTGCTGAAAAGAATCGGAGAGAGGCAGAAGAACAGTTCAACAGACAGGTAAGCATGTGCCCCATGCCACAAATCCTGGGGGATACGCAGATTATCTAGCCCACTAAACACGCTTCCTTTTTGATATCTTTGTCTCAGGTTGGAACTCTGAGACAACAGATTTCGGTCAACATGGATCAACTGAACACAAGCAAGAGTGAAATTTCAGATCTGAGGCGTACTATCCAGGGTCTGGAACTGGAGCTGCAGGCCCAGCTTGCCATGGTAGGTGCATCGTCATCCCACCTCAGGTTCTTCAGAATGGTCGTGCTAGGGCTGTAAGAATTAGATTTTGGAGGAAAGTGTCCTCAGTTCATATTTGGATCGGAGAGCTGATTCCCACGACCAATTTGAATGTAGCAAATGGGTCTGCCACTTGGCCCATTTGCTCATTTTGCAAACCCACTAGCACATACCAAGATGGCAATGCAACACTCCTGATCTGATCCACAAATTGAGCCTTCTTGATGTGACAACAAACAAACAAACTTCCCCAACAGTCTTCAGCTCACATAGCCCTTGGGCTACCAGGTCCATAACGATGAATCATGGAAAGCGCCATGAAAACGAAGTTGCAGTTGAAGTCAAAGAGGAGAAGGGTTAGGAGGAGAAACCAAAATTTTATTTATTTATTTATTTATTAGAACATTTCTATGCCGCCCCTTGCCAAAGCCTCGGGGCAGTTTACAACACAATAAAATACAATAAAATACAAAAATAACAATATAAAATTAAAATTAACAATATAAAATAAATATAAAATATAAAAGAACCCACGAAGGTCAGGGGAACCAAAGCAAACATTTTGAAGAGTTGCAAGGCAAACCACAACTTCAATGATTTCTACATAAGCAGTACAAATATCTTCATAGGTACCTTTGGCTAACTCAAGGCTAATAGCAGCAGCATGAGTGTTTTTTTAAATGTAACTACATGCAGGAGAGTTGATCAGATTCAGTTTCTACTTTGTAAGAGAGCAGAGTTTAAATATTTTGCTCCTCGTGGTGGCCCCAGTCTAGGTCAGAGAGCTGCAGTTGCAGTCTGCATTCCAAGGAAAGCTTCAGCTGCTGAGTCCCCAATCCAAAATGGGACCTTAGAGGCTGAAGATGCCCTTCCCTGCACTTTGCTAGTTTTAACCCTTAATGTTAGCTTATTTCCCCAGTGAACTTGGCCAAACCCCAACCATAATTTAATCGTGTGTGCAGAGATGGATAATTTAACTACAATCACTATACTCACCAGCCTCAGAGTAAGCGCCAATGAATTTAACTGGACTTAAGTGTGTAAAAATGCATGGACCTCTAATAGGTGAAAGATACACAAGCACCAAGAAGGCACAAATCAACAGATTTTCAACGGGATTTTACATGTTTTGTTCAAAATAAGAGTTTTCATAATACCATTTAAAATACTGTTCTCCCCTACAGCTTCCTACGGTCCTCTATGCTCACTAATTGCTGCTATATTTTTTTCTTCCTGCCACCCATGGCTCCATCGCCCAACAGAAACAATCTCTTGAAGGTAGTTTGGCAGAAACAGAGCGAAATTACTGTGATCAGCTCGCCCAAATGCAGGGGCAGATCAGTAGTTTAGAGGAACAGCTCATGCAGCTCCGCTCTGAAATGGAAACCCAGAATGTGGAGTACCAGCAGCTTATGGGCATCAAGACCCGTCTGGAGAAGGAGATAGAGACCTACCGCCGCCTGCTGGATGGAGAAGGAGGGTAAGGGAGGCGTGTCACATTCAAGTGAAGAAACCACATTCTCACATTGGAAACAAACACACGGAGTCTGGTAGTCTCTTGCAGGCTAATGAAGGTATTTGGGTCCAATGATTTTGTGCACCTGAATCCATGAAATACTGTCCTAATACTTTTGCCAGTCTTTAAGGTGCTCTTCTTAGCAGCAGCAGTGTGGGTGTGTTGATTTGCACAGCTACAAAGCCCTTTGGAAGAAGCTTCCAGAGGCCTGAGATGGGATCCAGAATTAAGCAAACCCAGAGTGGGCCCATTGAAATCAGTGGGATGGAAGCGAGTGGTGACCAACTTAAAGCCAAGCTGTTTGTCTCATTCATTTCGATAGCATTATCCTACATGCAACTAAGTATTGATCCAATCCATTCTATTGACCTACAATAAGGAGCTTTTCCACACAAGGCTGCAAAATGGCCGTTAACTGCTGTGCGTGCTTTTGGTTCCCTCACAGAATCAATATTAAAACACTACGTGATGCGCATGTGCCCCTTGATGGCACTGAGGTATCATGGAATAGCACAAATACACAAGAAGAAATTGCACTTTCTTTTGCTTTCCTGATGAAATGCCCCTTTTTCCTTGCTCTAAGAAACTCCTGAGAAGGGCAGGTTAAACACAAAAGCAAAACCGGAGGGGCATAACATTAACTCAAGAGCATAATAAATGCTTCATGTAGAAAAGATCGGTTTCCACTCCACTTTAGCAAGAAAGACGGTGTGCAGGGACACCGTGTTCCTACACCACCACTTTTGGGCACCGCTGGAGTGTTTCTTCCAAGCTACAATCCTGCCTGCAATGCAGACGAGAGTGTGGCAGGGCATGAAAGAAATGGAGAAAACTAACTTTTCGTGCAGCCATGCACAAAGAGTAGGATAAGATACAACTTAAATGTTTATTTTCCCTGATCTAAGAGTTCAGGATACAGAGATACATTTTTGAGAAGCGGAATCAGATCTTGCTTTAAGTAGGTCAGGCAGATATGAGAATCAAAAAAAAATGCCTTCTCTGTGGCAATACACACAGTGGAAATCTCTACACCTCCAAGGTCTATTTTGCCTTATTGCTTAGAGTGCTTGATCACTGAGTTAAGACTGACTTATGTAGATAAGACTAGGGCATGCATTCTGTTTCATGTTTCTAAAAGTTTACTGGGTTTTATACTATTACTATCATTTTTTCTTTTATACCCTGCCTTTTTCTTCTCTGAAGAAATCCAAGGCAGCCTACATCACTCCTTTCTCCATTTTATCCTCATGACAACAACCCTGTAAGGTAGTTTAGGCTGAGAGTTAGCAACTGGCCCAAAGTCACCCAGTGAGCTTCAGGCTTGAGTGGGGACTAGAACCCAACTCTGCTAACCACTAGGCCACATTGACTCTATTTTACTGTGATTTTAGGGGTGGGGGTTAGGGGTTGGGATGCAATCCTACGGATATTTACATAAAGTCCTACAATTCCTGGCATTTTCCAGTCAGCATGGTTATTCTCCATGATTTTCTAAATATTGGTTTATCTGTAGTGTATTAGAGCCAAACTAAGGCTAGGCACACACACTTAAGTGGGAGTAAGGCTCAGTGTGCTGACATTTCATTTATTTCATTTCTATATCACCCACTCTGGGTCCCAAAATTACAAAACATAATCTAAAAATCCTCTGACATATACAATTTTGAAACCATGTAAAACAGCTAGAAACTATTACCTGATATAGCAAGCAAATTAAAATCGCACCATATTCTCTCTGTGCCTGAGAACACAGTGTTGAAAAGATAGCGGTATTGGCGCCAAGAGGGTCTCAGTCATTCCACATCAGGGGGCTACCACAGAAAAGACCCCCTTCTTGCCACCCTCTGAGAGCCCTTTGAAAGAGGCACTCAGGAGGATAATAGGTAGGTTCCCAACCGAAGTGCTCCATCCAGGATTGTGGTTGTGCGCTGTGTAAGACTTAATACTATTTACTCCTAAGACTTTATATAATTTACTTCTGAGTAGTGATGTACAAGGTTGCATTGTAGATTTGCCACACTGAAATCCCATTGAAATAAATGGGTTTTATTGATAGGATTTTCACATTGATTCCAATGGAATTTCACTGTGATTGACTTCCTCTGGAACCAACCCACTGTGAGTTAACCTGAGTGCTTTCTTGAGAATGTAAAGGAAGCAAGCAAGGAAGGAAGGAAGAAAGGAAGGAAATATTGCAAGTAAGTATTGCCTTCGTCCCAAGATGAGTGCTTGGCGACAGAGACAGTGCACCTCATGCCTCCCTCCGTGTACTGACCCTTCCTGAATTTAGAAAATCAGCAGAGGCCTAAGTAACTTATTCTGAAAGAAAGGCAAGGCTGAGCTGAGTACCAACAGTTGTGGTCCATGCTTGCTCGTAAGCACTTTGCTGTCATTCTTCACTGCTCACTAGAAAGCCAAGCATACCATGCCAGCATATGTCACAACCCCCTTCCCCACGTTTCTCTTTTGCAGGGGCTATGGATCTGGATTTACATATGACTCTACAAGCTACAGCTCTATGGGTCTGGGAAGCTCTGGCAAAGGTAATTAGATAATTGCACGGCCAAAGATATGGCCCCTCTCCTTCCACCTCATAGTCCCCTTGCTTTCAAACCGGCCTTGCCTGTATCTTACCTCCATGCCAATGGCAAACTGACTCTCCTATTGCTTATTTATTTTACGTATTTATTTATTTACATGCATTTCTAGGCCGCCTATACTTGCCAAGGCCTGCCTTCCTACTTTTGCCGCTTGTTTCTGATTCCCCCTTGCTTCTTCTATGCAAAGACCTACTCAGGACGCCCCCTTGTGCGCAGAATCTCTGTGCAGGTGCGGCAGTGTGTGTCGAGATCCAGCGGAGGGACGATCCAGCTGGAATCTGGTTCTCTTGCACTTGCTGAACTTCCTTCTGACACTCAGCCCTGGCCAGGAAGCAACCTGAGCTGAGATCAGGTGCACGAGTGCTTGGGAACACCAGTGGATCCCCTCCTTGCACAAAGCATACGAAGTGCGCGATCCCCTGTGCCAAGTGTGGGAAGCTCGCAAGCGGCAGGTGCAAAGCCGAACTCCACTTAACAGTGGCAGGCAGTGTGTGCCCAGATTCCGGGCAGATGCTCACTGTGGGCAGACAGAACATGAGCCCGAGTCCAGGGAGCCATGCCAGGAAATCCGATGGATTCCCACCCCAAACCCAATTCCTCCCCCATCACTCTCATTCACTGGCAAAATGTATTACCAGTGTGGAGGGGGCACATGACTGCTGGGTATTTTGGGAGTGGGGGGCATGGCTGCCCATGGGGGGCACTGCTCACTCCATCAACCCAAAAATGGTATTCATATGAACAGTCCTCTTGACCCTTCACAGCACTAGGGCTTCTCCACACATGTCACTGTTTGTGCATGCGTGACTCCCCATTCCTGGCAGCCTGCCGGGGCGTTTGTACTTCCTTTGCCTCAGGGCTACTCCCATGAGTTCAAAGCATTCCTGCAGCTTTTCTTTAGAACAAGGAACTCTGGCATCATCAGAAAATGCCAGAATCAACAAGAATGAGAAGCTGGTGCAGTTTTGCTATTCTGCTGTACCCTAGCATCACCTTGTTTTTGTGCAATGGAATGTACCAAAAGGAAGAGAAAGGACAAGGAAGTGGAAAAAAAGAGAAAAAATGTAAAAGAACTGAACTTAACTCCACAAAGATTCTGGAAGCAGAAGCCTTGCTAAAGTGGCAAACTAAAGGCTTCCTGTACAGAAGCCCCAGAGACCCTGAGTTTCTTTATGAAACTTATCTCGTGCCTCCTCTATCACAGATCTGTTCAAAATTAAAACGCATTGGAAAAATATAGGCTTTGCAAAATTTAAATTGCCTAGGGGTTTTTTTTAAGTGACTGACATGCAAACATTTTAGTTGATCATTCTCAGCACTGCACTACTGCGGGATCAAAATGTATTTTCTTTTCATTGGCACTAATCTAAACAAAATGCCAGCAGGACCAATCTCAGCACCTGCCAATTCCTTATAAACCAAGTAAGGTACAAGAGATTTAAAGGGTGGCACATGTTGGGTGGGAATAGGGAGAGGAACCTATTCCCCATCCCTGTTTTTCTCCAGCTGTTTTTCTTGCAGCTGGGATTACTTCCACTCGCATCCTGCGAGGAAAACAAAAGGAGAAAAAACAAGATGGAGAAGTAATCCTGGGAAGAAAAGGTTGAATGGGGAAAGTCGGTTTCCTTTCTTCACAATATACTCTCATCCACTCATTTATAGGAAATCAGGAATCTGTTTACTTGTAAATTTGCTACTGTCATGTCTTATCAGTCTTGTCTTATGTCTCATCTCCACTATTTAGCAATGGTTTTTTTCTATTTAAAGCAAGCAAACAAGCAATCACTCCAAACCAAGTATAATTTACAAGACTAGAGGACAAGCAAGGATCTTTTCTGAGCACCGATGTAACTATATTCCCCTTTTGCATTTTTAATTTTCAGAATCACTGAAAACCAGAACAGTTAAGACAATTGTGGAAGAAATGGTTGATGGCAGAGTTGTTTCATCCCAGATCAAATCAGTTGAAGAGAAGCCAACTAAATAAGCATCAGGAAACTGCAAAGAATATTTTTTTTCATACCTGGCAGCGAAGCAAGGAAAAACCTTCAAGTTATTTCTTTTCCGTAGATATGCCTCACTTGTACCCACTTTTCTTTAAGCAAACCCCCAGAACACGTTCTTTTTAGCTGGAATAGTTCAATAAACCTTTTTTGCTATTTGCATACAGCAAACACTTGTTGACTCAGTTCCAACATTTTCCCAAAGCAAAAGGAAGCACACGATTTGAACAGGATGAGCTCATTTCAGCAGAACAGAGGTTATTTCTCCATATTTCTCCTTGTGGGAACAGCAGCTCCGCATGCCTAACAGCAAGAGTTATCTGAGGGATGCCATCTGAGAGCCACTAATTCCTTTTCTTCTGTTACTAGGTGTAGCCCCAAGAGTAATGATCTGCGGGGATTCAGTGCAGGGACTGGATGAGGGGATGCCCTCGCTGGTGGCAGTCCCTTGTCACTGTGTGTGCAATCAAGTGTGCCAGGTGGTCAGCTGGTGTCCCCTCCCTGACGGATCACTCGGGTTTAGTGAGAAACAGATGCAGGCAGACAGAACATTCTTGAACAGGATAAAGCCATGGCAGGGCCATTGTATGCTTAGCAACTCTAGACCATGTTGGAACGGAATTCACATCTGTGCAATAGATGATCATTACAAAATGGGAAGGCAAGCGACATCTCTGAAACCATGCAATCTCACCAGCATTTATTTTGCAATCTTGTGCATACCTGCCAGAGATTAAGTGCAATTGAACTTGCACTTAATGGGTGCAAAGTTTGCAAAGTTTTGGGTGCAAAACCCAAAACTTAATGGGTTTTGCTTCTGAGCAGACATGGATAGGACTCCATGCATTCTTCCTCATCTTTTTCAAACATAATCACTCAAGCAACTATTTTGTCGCTGGTTTAAAAACAAAATGCATGTTTTTAATGGTTTCAGTAGCAACCATTGCAAGATTTGCTGTGCAACTGTAGCATGGCAGGGTGAAAAGCAGAAATGAAATGTTCTCTCAAAATGGCCCCATTAAGGAATTCTTGGCACATGATTCTGTGGCGCCTGAGGTCAACAAACCAGAGTGGGACCCCCACTTATTTAGCACCACAGGAAATATATGGCACCCTAAACTAGCATGTATCTGTCCGTGGAGCATGTTAACATGTATCGGTTGGCTCCATGGAGCCATGCCTTGTCCATGAGGCTTGGAAATGGAACATGCTCGTATTGCATTCAACCCCAGGTAGGAACAGATGATCATTTAAGCAGACATCCTTCTCTATATCTGAACTGAATGTGTGGGAAAAAGCATAAGTTGGACTACAATTCCCAACATCCATAACCACTAGGCTTAGTAGCTGGAGCTGATGGGGACAGGAGTCCAACATCCAGACAAGTTCACTACTTTCTCATTTTGTAGGTTGCAGACCTGCTTGTTTCCCAGCCCAAGCGGAGCTCCAAACACAGGACAGCAGCAGACTTCTTGCTTTTAAACCCAGGTCCGCTCCATTAATCCTTTGTCCCCACTGTGTAATTCTGATCCTGACTGCACTGCCCTCACACCTCCGCTGTTTGCATGGCAAACACAGCTCCAGCTCACTCCACTGGGAGCTTGTTGACCAACAAATACACACCCAAGAGCTCTACTGAGCTGGACCAAGGTTTTTCTGGGTCAGCATCCTCTTCACACAGAGCATTTTCGCACAATCCATTTATGTACCCTCATGACTCCTTATTCATGATTGCTTATTGTTTCTTCAGATGACATTGTGATCCTCTAGTTTTGCTTCCATTTTTTTAGACCACTTTCCTGGGGTTTTTTTTTAGACCAGGGAAAATGGGGTATTATTTCTGATGGTGAAAGAAAATGTACTTTCCAGTTTGTGTATTCGCGCTATCCTGCTATAGCATAGCATCACTTTAAGGTTATGTGGCAGAAAATCAGGACAGGGCTAGCTCCTTGTGCACAGCTAGGATCTCAATTCTGCAACAAAACTGAAAGTAGATGCCACGATTAACAGCCACATATAGGAAAGGTCATAGTGGCCAACCATCTGATTATTGGCGTAGCAGGTCTTGATCATGACAATGGGGCCAAAGGTTTAAAGACCCCCACTTCCACCTCACATTCCCAGTTCAGATTGTCCCAAAGAAAGAATGACGAAATTCCATATATGAGTCAGCTCTTACACTCACAATTTTAAAAAAATGCAATTTAAGCAAACAAACAAAAATGAAATTCACAACTGAGCTAAGAATAATTCATGCGAACTGAACACATTCGTAGAAGATAAGAAAATGTTGCATAATTTATTGTGATCACCTAATCTTGGTGCCAAATTATAAGCACAATTTGTCATATTAGAGATGTCAGGAAAGCGTGTGTCGTTTCAGAAAAGCGCCTGCTTTCGTGTGCCAACACTGCTCCTTTGTGACCCTACAGAGACACTGCTACGCTCTCCTCCCTCCCTGGCTTTAGGCTTTTTCTCACAGTACTGGAAACCACTTGAGAGAGTTCGGCATTGGCTATCTGCCCAAGCATCTGGTTTAATCTCTGGTGAAACAGTATTGTAGCACCAACAGCTGAGTGAGAACATGGTTCTTATCATGAAACTCGACAACGAGGATGGCAAGTTGTTTCAAGAGGCTAATCAGAGCAGAAACATGAGCACTGAATTCAGCCAGAGAGTGTGGCAGGCTTAAAATTTCAGCTTGATGCAAAAGTCAAACTAACATATTTACAACGGAATGCCCCTCCACCCCGTGATCTAGATGGGAACTCTGGCACAAGGAGAAGGGGGCCTCACCTCTTCCTCCCTGCACTGTTTTCCTTCCAAAAATAATCCCAGTGCTGCTCTTTGCATAGCTCTCCCGAAGGCACTTTTTGCAGCCTTCATTGTGAGAGGGAGTCCCCAGAGCTCAAGTGCAGAGGCTTTTTTTTTTTTTTTCATGTAAAAGGCTCCATATACACAGGGCACCAGCTAAAGTGATCCATGAACGACAACTGAGACTCCACCCCGCTCTGCCCCTGGAATAGATTCCAGAAAAAATTGAGGCAGGGGAGACTTTTCCACTGCTGATGGGCTGCTGTCCAGTCCAAATTAGATCTGCAAGCACCTGCTCTAGGGTTTTCAGACAGGAAGCCAGGCAGGCGGACAGAGGGTTATTCCCAGCTACATGCTATGCGATTAACCTAATATATTTGACTTGTTTAACCTGGTTTTTCCAGGTTCCTCATTCATACAGCATTCCTGCACAGATAGAGATTTCCTGGTGCAGTTTGTCTCCAACCTGGGGAGGGCAATAAAATAAATCAAATCAAGTTTCTATCTGCACCAGCATGGCCCCTGCGCAAGGATGACATGCAACTTCGTGAAGCATTCCATATTTTTTCCAAGGTTCAATTTAGATGCCAGGAAGTACTTACTGACAGTTAGGACCCTGACCCTGAGGGTATGGAAGGGGTTCCACGGGAGGTGGTTGAGGCCCCATCGGTGAGGGTGTTCAAGGATAGGCTGGGCATGCCATTGGTGGGCATGTCGTAAGCGGAGCCAGCTGGAGCCGGGGGTCAGACTAGATGACCAGGAGATCCCTTCTGCCTCACTCTGTTTCTATGTTTCTATATATTAGAAAAATATTCTTGCTTTTAATGGATTGCCACAGGGCCACCTCCCTGACAAAAGAAAGAAGGGTACATCCCAAAGACAAAGTGGATGTATTTCAAAGATGCTTTATGGACATCTTGAAAGAAAAGGAAATGCATAATTTTATCCAACTACTCTCAACTTTCCTACTGTACTTACTGCCTCCTTGGGCTGTGTCAGAAAAAAAGGATGTGATCCCTCTTAACTTTAAAAAGATAACTTCATTGTGGACTATTTTTTATCTATTGACTTATCAAAGTTCTGCATCACCTATAGGTTTCCATCATGGTTTACAAAACTCCAAATAATAAAAATAGCATCATAAAATAGAATAAAAGCAGCCATTAAAAATCATAAAATAAAATAAAAACAGCCATTAAAACAGCAGTAAGAGGCAGTCTTCAAAGAGTGGGCACATTCTGGAGGAGGGCTTTCAAGTAGCTTCACAGAGATATCTGGATTGAAACACCATGATTAAATACTTTTTAAATTAAAATTGTGCCATGGGACCTTTGAAATAAGTCTTGTATGCCTTCTACAGAGAAAATATACTGCATGACCATAGTGGTTTTGGAATATAGTGCAAATTTATCCCTGCCAGAACACCTCAGGTCTACAGAATTCTCCCAAGCAATTGCAACATTCATGATAGGTTGGAATTAAAAGTGGTTATCCATGATTGCTTGGCCCAGCGTCACTCCTGCAACGCAGCAAGGTAGTTCAAATTTGGCCAATGCATTTATTTGGGAGCTGTCCAGATGGCGGTTTTCCACATCCATTTCTGTGCCACAGTGAACACTCCCTGGGTTCAGAAGCCTAGCATGCCAGGTATGGGAAATGCAGAACCCATAACATTCCCATAGATCCCTCTCAGCTATGTGGATCCAGCCAGAACTACCACTGGACTATCCCCCATGTCTAAAGTATCACTTCTACTCCTGGAAAAGGTGTGCTATTTGGACATGACTTTGGCATCCAGCCCTTGTTTATTTAAAGCTCTTCTCTTATGACTTTCCACTTCAAAATATGCCCAAGGCAGTTAACAAGTAACAACTGGTTTAAAAAAATTAAGATCACTTCAAAAATCACTTTAAAATACTCTTAGTTTCCAGCTATTTCAATTTGGTAGCAACTGCACATTCCATTCCATTGAGGTTACTGCTACTCCAGGTTCATTCACAGGGGATGCTGTCTGCAGAGAAAGACCTGTGGCTATACCTTGCCTGCTTGAAAAAATTAAGTACAGGTTAATACTGCTAAAACTGGGGAGTCTCTACCCAATTATTCCATTCTGGGGGCACTAGCAGGAATTTATTTGACTCTGCACTGTCTTTGTAATGTTGCCAGCTCACCTGTTATGCTGGATTTTTAAAGCAAGAACATAATCTGGTTTCCAACTGAATTTACAGTGGGTACAGGGTGTAGAGTTCACCAATCAGCAGAGGAGGGGCATGTAAATCCTGTTGCAACTTCCAGTAAATTCCAGTTGCAGCTTCTCCAAGGTAAGGGATGCTCTTGATTTGAAACAAACCAATTTGGCTCCCTATCATTTTTCAACCAATCCTGTGCTTGTCCTAGATATTACTGTTCCCATCAAAGCAAACACTGAAAACACCACCAGATTTCTCAAGCTTTCCTGTCCTTTCTAGAGAATGAACAATGTTTAGGTATCTTCAGAATACACCTGTCCCATGGAATAATATTGCTGGAGCAATTCTGAAAAAGAGCACCTCAGCCTGCACTTCTAAACATCTGAACTTGGAAGCAAGTCCCATATAAGTTGGGGATTAGCCATACCTGGAGTAGATTCACTGAACAGGGAGCTCAGAGGTCATCTAATCCCTAATTTGGGTAGTATAAAATGAGTAGATGAATTCAATACTATCTCAAGCATTATCTTGTTTTGTGAAATGTACCATTGCATTTGAAAAATCAACAACTTTTTTTAAATGGAAGAGATCATCTAGTGCAACCTGTTGCTCAGTGCAGGTCATGTGGCATGCGGCTACAGCACCTCTGCCGGACAGCCATCCGGTCTCTGCTTACATACCCCCCACAAAAGAGAACCCACAAACTCCCACAACAGTCTGTTCCACTGCTGAACAGCTGGCACAGTTGGGAAGTTTCTTCTAATTCTTAGTTGAAATCTGCTTTCCTGAAACTTGTACCAGCTGGTTCTTGTGCTGCCCTCAAAAGCAACAAGGAACTATCTGCTGTGTCTGCACGACAGTCTTTCAGATATTTAAACAGTTCTACCCTTTAATCATCTCTCTTTCAGCTAAACATATCCAGCTCTCTCAACCACCATTCTCAGGACTTAGTTTCCAGATTCCTCAGCAGCCTAGCTACTTTTCTCAAGACATGCTTCCATTGGTCCCTGTCCCTCTTAACATGGGGCACCCGGAAACACAGTTCTCCGAATGCATAATGACTAATGCAGAATAGAATGGAATGCTTACTTCCAGGATGGTTCTGTTACTGCAGCCCAACGCTACATCAGCTTTCTTAGCAGCTGCATCACACTGCTGGCTGATACTCCACTTCTGATCCATTTAGATACTTAGGTCCTTTCCACGTGTGGTATTTTGAAGTGGGTTGGTGGGGGGGGGGGGTAAGACCATGAATCCCACAGTCTAAACCTGCCTTACTGCAACATTGTTCTTACCAGATCAAACATTCAAGAAGCAAAATTGTGATGGTACCCGGACAAGCTTATAGGGTAACACACAAAAAAGTCATTTGGAGATTTGCTTTGGGAATGAGGAGTGTTACGCCTGGGGTCTAGGAGAAGAAGAAAAGAATTACTCATCTACAATTACAATATTGTAATGAATTTTTAACTTTGTTCCACCCTACTCTGCCCTCCGCATAACAAACACTCCTAGGGCATCAAATGGCAAATGGACATGGTAATGAATTAAACACTTACTTCAGGGGGCGGAAGAGAGGGAGAGAAAACCAATTACAGCTTAGATCAGCTGAGTAGACAAAAAATATATTTTGCTACAGGTAGGAGGAACTACAAGAGCAACACCCTAATGATGCTATATAAAAGGGAGAGTGACCTGGCAGCATACCATTTGCCTATCCGGCGATTCTCTCCGTGCTCTTACTCTGCCTGCTGCCTTTTAGCAAACACAGCCCTTGACTACAATGTCTCTTCGGATTTCAACTGCATCCCGGAGGATTTCTTCCCGCGCTGGGGGTGATGGGGGTCTCAGACTGTCAAGCGGCAGTCTGCATGGCTTCGGTGGAGGATCCCTAGTGGGGATAGGCAGTGGCTATGGAGGGGGTGTCTGCGGCGGCTTTGGTGGTGGGGCTGGTTTTGGTGGTGGGGCTGGCTTTGGTGGTGGAGCTGGCTTTGGTGGTGGGGCTGGCTTCACTAGTGCTTCCATGGCAGGTGGAGGTTATGGGGCCAGCTATCGCTCCAGCTCAGCCATCGCCTTGGGAGGTGGCTTAGGAGTGGCTGACAGTGTCTTTTTGGCCGGTGCTGAAAAGGAAACCATGCAGAACCTTAACAACCGTCTAGCAAACTACTTGGACAAAGTGCGTTCTCTGGAGGAGGCCAATGCTGAACTTGAGCGTAAAATTCGTTACTGGTATGAGAAAAATGGACCTGGAGCTCCAGGAGTTATCCGTGATTACTCTAAATATCACCAGATAATTGATGATCTTCGCAACCAGGTGAGAAAATGAGATGTTCTGAAACATTGTGTAGTTTTTGGAGAGGACCTTCTCCTGGGGAAAGTCTCACTGCAAGAAACAGACATCTGCAGAATGACATGCTCATTTACAGCTTCCATTCATTTCAGTGAGCCTTGTGAAGTTGCCCCTTTGCTTGTATTAGAATACATGCATAAAGCGGGCCAGTCAAAGGAACTGGCTCAACCTAGTTCATCACTCTTATCTCCCCCAGAGCCCTCATGACCATTCATGTCTATAGCGGTTATTCCTGACGTCTGGCTAGATACTTTAGGCTTCAGTTCCCATCTGCCCCAGCTAGCAATACTGGGAGTTTTGGACCAAAGCATCTGGAGGGCACCATGGTGGGAAATGCTCATCTGTATCAAAAATTCAATGTAGTCAGGTGACAGTTGCAAAAGTGTCCAATGTGATCAGGGAGAGAAATCAAACTTGGATAATTTCTCTTTCCTCGCATGAGCAGCCCAAAACTGCAGCTGAAGTACAAAGTCAATGTAATTCTACTTTCAGTTCAAACTGATCTGCTTCATAAAACTGGATTGCCCAGTAATTAAAAATGCTAATGATTCCTGTTTCTTCCAAGTTAACATGCAAAATTGTTGATGCTTATTTCTGTTAGTGACAAGGGCCACATCAAACAGAAGCACTTGAATTTAAGATGAATTAAATCTCTTCTCACCATGGATACAGATCAGATTGGGCATTAGTTGAAAGACAAGCATTTGAGTAGAAAAATTGCTGTAAAAACCAGATTGCCTATATTTATTTGTCATATTCAACACATTTTAGGGTCAGCAAAGTTTTCAAAACTATACTGGATCCCAATTTTTATTTTGTTGTGAAACTCCCAGAAAGCTTTATCTATTGGGCAGTATACAGCCATGAATTTTTTTGCAGGGAGGTGAGAAGGCATTAATCTCGATTATCTTCTGATGTTCCCCTACTAAAAATCCTGATCCATTTACTAACAATCCTGATCCAATCCTGA
This sequence comes from Varanus komodoensis, assembly GCF_004798865.1. NCBI lineage: Eukaryota > Metazoa > Chordata > Lepidosauria > Squamata > Varanidae > Varanus > Varanus komodoensis. The sequence continues at coordinate 4,890,628 of NW_025336088.1, read as the reverse complement.
TCCGGAAACAGAAATGTGTCATAAACCCCACCTTATTCTTTTTCACTTCTCCCATTTCAGATACTGCATGTGACCGTTGACAATGCCAACGTGGTCTTGCAGATCGACAATGCCAGGCTTGCTGCCGATGACTTCCGACTGAAGTAAGCTAAATGCAGATCTTTTGCTTTTCAAATGTTGGCAGCCTACGGCTTGTGAGCGTCTCGCCTCATTCCTGCTACATCCAGCAACACGAGGTCATTAAGCTGAAGAACAGGGATGCCTGTGTGAAATCTAAACCCTGCTTCTACACTATTTCAAGGACCTTTCTGCACATAAGATATGATGAAATCTGGATCCAACTTTGAGCAGCCATCAAAGTGGGCAAAACAGGTCATACAGAGAACTAAGTAGAGCTTCCTTGGCCTCCTTTTATGCCAGATACAAGAAGATCACATAATTGCCCGGTATTTGGTTTGTGCATACCCTCTCGAATATTTATTTGTTTTTGCCAAGATTCAGTGAAACAGAACCATCCTTTGAAAGTGGAATGCACACCAAAAATGAGCCAGATTTTGAAGTTTCATCTCTAAAGTCTAACAATCCAACCAAAGGTGCATGGTGATGATCTGCCGCAATTATTTCTGAGTCAGGAAGCATCTCGGCAGAGTATTTAGTCCAGTCCACTGAAAGGCACACTGTTATTCACAGGTGCAAATCCAGCTTTTTCTTGAAAAATTGGACGATGAAGAATTCAGAAAGAAAACAGGAGCAGCGACAAAATCTTGCCATGCAGAGAGCGGCTGTTGAGAGTTACAGCCCAGCAGACCTATTTTTCCCCAAGATGCTCCAGTCCATTCTTGCCCCCACCACATGCACACAGTTTTCTCATCCCCCCCCCCCCCCGCACCATGGTCATTCTAAGCATTTCATAGCCGATTCATATTGGGTTCTTGTTAGTTTTCTCTCCCCGGGCTTGATGGTGATGTTGGGATCCTTTTGAGCAATGCCGGTATCAGGTTTCAGAAGAGAAAAAAATCATTCCAAATAATTTTTGGATACGAAGAGAAGTTTCCTTAAGGACGTTCATGAAAGGAAGATTTACTGTCTCCTCCTCCTCCTCCTCCTGCACATGGTGGGCATGTCGTGAGCGGAGCCAGCTGGTGCCGGAGGTCAGACTAGATGTTCCCGGGAGACCCCTTCTGACTCGCTCTGTTTCTATGTTTCCTCCTCCTCTGCACAGCAGCACCTGGCAGCCCATCCAAGTGGTTAGGAGGCCACTTGACACATAGGGATGCTCCAAGCAGGTGGAAATGGCCTGGAGGGAGTCTTTCTCTGTCTTCCCTTAGCTTAGCTTATTTTAGGAGCCAAGCTAATCCTTGACATTTGTAACATGATTACCAGTGTTGACCATGAACATACATGAGCCATTTTTTATTTCTCTTTCATATCTTCCCCTTCCAGATTTGAAAATGAGCTCTTCCTTCGCCAGAGTGTTGAAGGAGACATCAATGGTCTCCGTAGAGTACTCGATGACCTGACCATGAACCGTTCTGACCTGGAGTCACAGCTTGAAAGCCTCACAGAGGAACTGGCATACCTCAAGAAGAATCATGAGGAGGTAAAGAAATTCAGCTTTTCTGCTTTGGAGATATTATTTCCCCCACTGAAAATAATCCAGTCAGAGACAATAATAAGGCTGTGTTCGTAGTTTGGAATGCTAAGAATGAAGGGCCTTGGGCTCGCATAATCCCCCTACCTTCTCTTCCCCCGGAGCAGCTGCATGGAGAATTCTAGGATCCATTTAGCTTTTACTTCTCTTTAACTACACTTTGCCCAAACCACCATTTCACGTTAACATTAACCACCATTTTTTCAGTTCAAATGACATGACAAGCTATGGCTAAGTGAAACAGAAGCAAAAGCTTCCAAGCTCCATCTTGCAGCCATTCTGGAGGCCAGGAGAGGAGGGAAGTGCCTGCAAGCTGGAGGCTTGCTGAAACTCACCCTCATCACACTGAACTATGGTAGTGTGAGTCTCTAGGATACAGGATAAATGTTCTGTACAATGCAGCAGATAGAATGTTTGGGTTGGACATTGGGAGTCTCAAGTTCAAATCCTAGATAAGCCATGAAGCTTACTAGAGTCATTTTTAGTTAGTTTGTTTGTTTTTAATTCCACAAGGTCCATACATTCAATTTTTGAAGTCCACATAACACCATGCTAAGTTCACATAATGCAGTGCTAATGTCTGGGTAATTTAACCTGGAAATTTCTGGGAATTTCAAAGCATGAAAGTTGGATGTCTACTGTTTTCAATTTAAACCATAATTCTGAGTTGTTGATTAAAATACCCCTGCTCCTTTCTTGGGTTGATTAAAACTGGAAATAATGAACTCAATTGCTGCATTCTGTCAAGAGTTAAATAACCCATAAAACACCCCTCTGAAAAAAAGAGAATTGTAGAATTGTTCGGTTATCTCTGGGATTGTTTAACCCATAAAAAACCCATAGCTTCCTATTTCGAGAAACAACCCATTAAAAGTGGAAACGAAAAGCATGCAGCTTTTATACAAAGTGACATGGTATAAAAGTTGCAAACATGTTCAACTCACACAGGAAAGTAGCAAAGATGGGCATAGGACACTAGCAACAAACCATTAGGTTTGCTTATATTTCCAGTATCAGGTTATGGTTCCATACTTGCATAGAAAACACAATATGTTTCCTGTACAGTTCACCTTCAGTCCTTGACCACATTTGTTTTACCATAAAGGGGGAAGCACAATCTGAGCATAGCAGGAAAAATTCCTCCTTATTAAAGATTCTCAACAAAATGTAAATAGATAAATGTCTATCTAAATTAAGGAGTTTGGATTGTGTCATAAACTGGTTTCATGCATAGTTTACACTCTTCTAATCTATGTAATTCTGTCTGTTTGGGCTGGGAAGGTATTGTAGAGTTTTTTGCCACCAAAATGAAAACCAGAGCTATGTTCATGTCTGGATTAACTACATACAAAGAAATATGTAAAGGCTTGTGATCCTTTCATTTAAGAACCACTCCAGGAATTACTTTGATACTTAGGAGAAGAGTGCTTTCTAAAACAGTTCTATACTACCTTTGGGATCCCAACAGACGTAGTAGTAGTACTATTTCATATTGTTATTTTAGAACGATACTTTATGTACAAAAGCAGTGATAATCATTTCATGTGTACCAAAGATATCCTTGCATACACTAGATTGGATGCAGGTTTAGCAATACTTCAAGGAGACCCACTGAAATCAAGGGATGCATGGCTAACAAATCCCTAACTAAAAGGGATTTTAAATATGACTAAGACTCTATCCAACTGCCTGACTCAGAGAAACAATGAATATGGAAGCCTGTTCAGTAACGTTTAGCTGTTCCTTGAGATAACATTTGTTAAAGCAATTATATATGAGTTTTATCATGAAATTCAGCAGATGTCCTTCCAGAACATCCCTACCTGCCTAGATGTTTTGCCCTTTCCATCAGCCCCAGCCAAGATGACCAGCTGTCAGAAATGTTGGGAGCTGGATGCCAAAACATCTGGAGGTTGGGGAAGGCTCCGAGGGTAAGGAGTTCAAGGCCACTGTTTCTGGACTTAAGATTGATTCTGCAGCTCAAGTAACTTGCATCCAATATCCTCACACAGGAAATTGCCTTACTGAGAAGTAGCTCCACAGGTGATGTCACTGTGGAAATGAATGCTGCTCCAGGGGTGGACTTGACGAAGCTACTGAATGAAATGAGAGCACAATATGAAGATCTCGCAGAACAGAATCGCAGAGAGGCTGAAGAACAATTCAACAAAATGGTAAAATGGATGACTGCTGAACCCTGATTCTGTATAACGTATTTCACTTGTAATGCCTGCTGCTGTTCTGCGAAATTGAAGATGATAAACAAAAAATGGACACCAAACCTAAATGGCATAGACTTATGCCTAAATGGCACAATAATGTTATGATTCCTTTAATAGTGGCCAGTGGACAACCTTTGCAGGGTTTTCACCACTGAAGTTGCAATCATACATATTTGCCTGGGATCATGCCCCACTGAATTGAATGGGACTTACTTTGGAAGGTACTGTAAAGTTTCAAATGGTGCTTCTGGAACCTTTTTGCTAACTAATTCAATATCAGTGCAGAAAAGACCATACAACAGATCTGGGTTGCTTTTATGTCTTTAATATATAAATCAAGGAACAGAGTATGCATATTTTGGAATCTTAAAAGCTGATGAACCTCATAAATGGAGAGCTGGTACATATGTTAAACTGGGTCCAGAGTATCAAGATAGCTTATTCAATCTTATCAACTGTACATTTATCTTTTATAGGATATTTTTAGATTATAGTAAAAAGATTATAGTGTCACTCTTTCATAGTAATAATCCATGACACTGGACAAAATGAGTCTGTTATCTGATAGCTACATGACAAAACCACACTTTAAAAGAAAACAAAAATAGATATTTTGGATTGTTATTTTTTCCTCCAGAGCCAACCACTGCAGCAGCAGATCTATGATGATGCCGGTGCCGCAAACTCAGCAAGGAACGAGTTAATAGAGCTGAAACGCTCCTTCCAGTCATTGGAAATTGAGCTCCAGTCCCTTCTGGCCAAGGTTTGTAGCTTGCTTCCCCCTCCTTGAACGGCAGGAGAAGCAGCATCTGCAGGGCACGCTCCTTTTACAAAGGAAGTTGAGATCAATGTGTTTTGAGACAAATATGTTTACTAACTCTGAAGTGAAGGAAAATTTATGGGCCTGTACTTGCATGTGCAGACAATACTAACCCCAAGGCAACATCATTGCAGGTCCCGAAATCTAAGAATCCCAGAACCTAATTTAAGAGGCGATGGATGTGTCTTCCTTTACAGAAAACAGTTCTGTATGTGAAAGGCTGTCAGAGGACACAGACTTCTTCCATTTGTAGGCCTCTTCCATTTGAAAGATTGGACTACCTAAAGTCTAGGTGCATGTACTTCCACACTGGCTACAGAGAAGAGGGTTTCCTGCCTCCATGCGCAGCATGGAAACATAGCAGGATGCATCTCCCTTCCACAAAGAGACCTCCACTCTCTGAATGCCCATTAGCAGAGGTTGCAACTCCCTTCCGGCCAAGAGGTTAGCATCTCGGCTTTCCCTGCTGCTTGAGGAGAAGGAGATTTCCCACCTTCGTGGCCAAGTTGGGAACACAGGCTACTAGCCTCTTAGCAGACTACTAAGTTTTTCGTTGCTGGCCAGTAGCTTTTGTGAGCTTATTTACAAGGCCATAAATTCATATTTATAGGAATTATATTGATTATTTCTTGTTTTATACAGGGTTTTTCAGATGCCAAACTGCAAAATTCTCCAAAGAAACAAAATTCTGCATATGTATCGCAATATGCAAGAATACACAAAATAGACATATTGACCCTGGCTTTTAAAGGAGAAATGAACAACCTTTGAAATAGATTAATAAATAATGCAATGCAGTAATGATGATGATAACACTGAAACATCGCAAATCAAGCACTCGCATTAATGAGCCTCCCCCTGATTCTTCCTCTCCTAATAGAAAGCCTCGCTAGAAGGCACCTTGGCAGAAACGGAGGAGAACTACAGCTCTCAGCTTTCACAGTTACAGCTGCAAGTGAGTGGCCTGGAAGAACAGCTACAGCAGATCAGGTCTGAAACAGAGGCCCAGAATTTGGAGTACCAACAGCTACTGGGCATCAAGACCAGACTGGAGATGGAGATTGAAACATACCGGCGCCTGCTGGATGGAGAAAGGTCAGTAGACGGTCTAAAGGTTAAGAACAGTAGCAGTGCTCATTGTCCACAAGTCATCCAGTGGGAGATTCAGGACAGACAGATGAAAGTACTTTTTTGGTGCATAGTTATAATTTCAGAAGTTGTCATCATAGGATGTGCTGACAGCCACTAACTTAGATAGCTTCCCATAGGAATTTCAATGGCCACTGTGCAGAGAGAAGATATTACAGCAAAAAAGCTTTTTCTGATCCAGCAAGGCTCTTCATAGGTTGGAAGCCAAGTCAGTAGCTACAGGGAATTGGATGAAGAGGTTCCCTTCTTCTAATGGGAGGATTCCTTCTGTTGGAAGACATTGCTTCCCCCAGAAGGAGGAAAACCCAAAGAACTAACCCATGAATGCCATGGTATCCTTCCCTCCATGCTTCATATCAGCAGCCGGGAGTTTGATGCCTAGACCAAGACAGGTGTCTGGTCTGAATGGTAGACCAGACACCCTCAGAATAAAGCCCCGATCTAATAGGGCTTTATTCTGAGGGTTGAAAAAATTAGTTTTATGTGCTTGGTGAAACTGCCCTAACAATAACAGTACATGTGATACAGCAACACTAACCTTATGTACTATGGAGCAAGCCTCATTGGGCACAGTGGCATTTACTTCTGAGTAAACACACATAGGATTATATTGTAACACTGTTTTCGTTTTGTTACACTTTTCATTTTATAATTTGTATGCAGTTTGCTTCTTTTAAGCATTGTTTATACTTGACAAAATGCTAGCAGGTATCTTGTTTAGTTACAATATGTGTACTGCCTAATTGTTTAGACACTCAAATTACTTTCATCATTATTTACCATTCACAGAGCTATAGTTCCCCAACAATTAAAAGAGACCAAACAGATTTACATGTACTGCATAACCAGAAAGTTCCATAAAGACAATTAGTAATACCTTTTATTTTGAGCCAGTTCTAGAATTTTAAAAGTCTAGAAACTAACATTTAACATTGACTGTATTTTGCATGTACATGGAAGACTTCTGTGTGACTCAAAAACTTCTAGTGCTTTCGGCAGTAATTGCCCCACATAATGATATCACCTAGTTTCTATAAAACCAAGATAGCTATAAGGATAACTGCAGAATGACCACATTAAAAAGATTCCCATTGGAATGTAAATTGTGTTCTCTCCAGTTGTCTAGATCACATCAACAACATCCACAAGTGATGGGTTCTAAATCAAAAAGTATTCTAGTAGTGACTTTTCAGAACTTTTCATTATTCAGCTTATTTACAACAATGAGGTTTCCATCAAAAATATGAGCCGCATGCCACAGAAATAGTATGGTTTCTCTCCTTTTACGATGCCCTTTACTTCTCTTGCAACCATTCCCCTTTGTTTTTTAAAATAATTTCTGGAAGCACCATTTACAGATTAACACTGTTGTGATCCTTTTTCACAGCTTCCGCTCATCATATGACACAAAAGTTCATATCAAAGGTAAGTATAATTATATTAGCTGCATTTATTGGCAATCCAGTTGCCAAGCCAGTTTTGCTTCTGTTTAAGAATAATTTTCTAGATTGGACTATTGCTAGAAAAGAGTTAGTATTAACAGAACAGTAGTAGAAAACAGTGAGTACTGCCATCATATTATTAGAAAAGATTACCTTAAGAACTACTAAAATCAATTGTCACTCATTGCTAGCACATGTTTCAATAAAAATTAAAAAAGAAATTAATAGGCTAGTTTGATAAGTGTTGCAGTGTTGCAAAATAGATTTGGAAATTAAAAAGTAGAAAGCAACAAATATTTTTAATGACAGCTTTATTAGATTATATTTCTTTAGTAATTTGCATTCAATTGTGCTATCCTATTGAACTGATAGAAAATTAAATATATTATTCCAAATATAATCATTAAGAATAATCATTATGCAAAACACAGAATTCTAAAAGTAATGAATTGATGAAAGGGAAAAGCCAGGGAAAATATTACCCTAATTATCACATTTAGTAGCAAAAGTTTATCTGACGCACCAAATGCCAAACATTAGTCTAAACAAGAATATTGCCTTGATCCATCTTCTGCTATTCCATGTCTTGGGAACCAACACGTCTAAAATATGAAGCCATTAACAGAATACCAATTGCATATTCATATGACCATTGTCCTGTTCCTTATAAGATATCTGTCTGCAGTCCAGTCGTTCTGGATGATATTGCATACATACAAAGTAGGAGAAAACTTACTAAGAGCTAAGTCCTATGCAAGCTTAGAGAGAAAGTAGTTCTACAATTCTCAGCATCCTTCCCTAAATATGCATAGGATCACTTCTTAGAAGGATCCGCACACACAAGCCATCCTGAATTTTGAGAAACGTGATTTTTAAAACTAGTCAAATCAGTGTACCCCTGCAGTTCCTATGAACGTCTGGCCCTTCTCCAACTCAAAACCAGCAGTTTTCTATGATATATAATGTTATGGTGGGAAAACAGCTTACATGGATCCACTTTGCTTAATATTGATATTATGAAAGGATAACACTGTCGTATTTTTGTCTTGCCATCAGAACCCACCAAAACCAGGGTGGTGAAGACCATTGTGGAAGAAATGGTGGATGGCAGAGTGGTCTCTTCTCAAGTGAAGTCAATTGAAGAAAGAGCTGCGAAGTAAGCTGCATGGAAAGCAACAGAGAACCCAAGTAGCAAAATGCCTCCTGGAACCAGAACCAATTTTAATGTAACAGCTTCTTACCAATAAGAAAACTAGAGAAAAAAAATGCTTTCTTCTACTTTTATGGAGGTATAATCCTTTACAAGTACTGAAAACTGCTTTCTGTTTACTGCTTCAATTGCAATAAACTTTCTTACTCTTGCAAATTATACCTGCCTTTCAGATACGATCATTTCAGCTCTGAACATGTTCTTACCATGCTACATGACTTGCTGATTTTTTAAGAAAAATATTGAAGTTACAGCCTTGTGCTTAAATGCTACTGATGTATATTAACCACAGCATTAACCATTTACACACTTCCCTGTATATTGAATCACTGCCTGCATTTTTAGTTTACTCTAGTATCAAAGGGGCAGGAAAAGATGAAATATTGGGACTATAAATCTAGGCTACATTTCTTACAAAGAATTGAACAAGGTTCTCAATGAGAGATTTATGTACATAGATAACAAAGAACCAAATGACAATTTTATAATGTAGACTGATATCCCTCACATCTGGAAGGGCTCAGAGAAAAGAAAGATACGTAGGTGGTGGAAGAATGAAAATTTGGGGTAAATAAGCTTAAAAGGACTGGTAAGAACTTCAACATAAAATGACAGCACACAAAAATATATAGATGTAAAAAAAACAGCACAATCCAAATCCTTCCTGCAGTTGTTCATTTTGTATGAGAAATGGCAACCATGTTGTGACTGTTTTACTGTGGAGATATGCCTTCCTGAGGAACAGACAACAATCTGCAGCATCCCAAGTGAACATATTCCCACCACCATCACGTTTGCACAATCTCTGACTTGTTTTAAAGAGAGTTTTTACTTAGGGTAGACATTCAATATGTGCAACCATGCAGACTTAAAAATGTTGCAAACTGAACAAGGCTGCTCTACTCATGAGCTCATGTTTATGCATTTAGAGGTCTTCCACTACAGTTTGCAACTAGGGCTCTTGTATTGCAGCCACACAGCTAAGAAGGAAGATGCTCCCTGGGTTTCTTTCAAAGAATATGTGCACACAGACTGAATCAACCCTAATATAGGCTATTTCCACAATTTGCCAACATGGCCAAAAGGGGGAGGGACTCCCAAACATAGACCTATAATCAGGGCATCACTGACACTAATACCCATGTCACTTTCATAGGGAAACAATGGTTTTGGATCAGCCAACAATGTTTCCAATAATGTCATCGTATAAAAGCTGGCCTTGGTCATGACTAAGTCCTGTTGAAAGTGTTGTGCCACAAGTGAGTCATGATTAACTTCTTTGTTTCCATGTGTCTTCTTAACAACACTCTTTTTAAGAAATAATTGGATGATTATGGCATCACTGTAGTTGTTCAATGGTGACTTTCCACATAGCCTACGTTAAGTTTAAAAAATTAGTCCGGGTTGACAAAATGGTCCAGGAACCAAGATGGCCACTTAGGCAGTTTCTCTGAGTTCCATTAGTACTGCTTCTCTGGACTCCTCACACATCACTGGGAACTGTTATTTCTGTAAGATACCTAATGTGGGAGGGGGGTGTTATGAGAAAGAGAGAGTGAAGGGGCAGGTTCACACAACAAGACAGGAAAATGTTGAGTGTTTTTTATGCCAGGGGATCTGTTGTGTTGTCCAGTCCCCGTTGTGGTATTCCAGCATGGTACATTTGGTTCTGAGCAACCAAGAACAGAAGCAACTGTCTGCTGTATTGTTTCTTGGTACCAAAATTGCTTGCTGTGATGCCCAAATTGGCCGGGACCAGACCCATACAGCCACTTTAAAGGAGGGGTCCATTGCCCAAAGGCTAAGCAGAGAATGCCACTGACAGCTGAAATTCGCATCCCTGTAGCTCCCACCTTCTGCTCTTAAGCTCTTCTTTGGGGCAGGAGAAGGCAAACCACTGGTCAGCACTGGGAGAAGACCAGCATTGCTCAGTTGGCTCAGGTGGGAGCAGCAGGAGCCTGCTAAGCCGCAGTGCCTAGCTGGGGACTGCGTGCCTCTACCCCTCACTCACCAGAGGGAACCAGAGGAGTAGCGGGAGGCAGCAAGAGTTGGGAGCTATGCACTGCAGTGGATGTCCATGTGCCACCACTCCTCGTGAGCTGCTGGATGGATGCCCTCGTTTGGAGGCTGCGCATTACAGCAGAACTCACTGCCATCACCCTCTTTCTCACTTTGGCAAGAAGCAGATTCCCCTGCTGCCCCCTTTTCTTGCCTCCTTGCCCCTGCCACTGGCTTACAGGCACAAGGAGCTCCGCTCTGGTGCAGGCAGAAGGCACAGAAGGGAAGCAATTGGGAGGCGCTGTCCCTTTCTACAGTGCTGTCCAGCAGAGTCTCACCCCTGCCGCCAGTTCAGGAGGAACCTGCCTTTGCCGAGTGAGAGGGACTGCATGAAGGAACCTGCTGCAGCACATGACCCCAACCAGCGGCCACCAGGGCTGCCACCACCCTGCTGGTTCTTGCCTCTGCTGCCCACACACAGGAGGAGCTTCGCTCAGGCACTCATGGAGGTTGCCAAACTGGGCACATCTTTCTGCAGCACTGCCCATCAGATTTCTGCCCCCCCTTTTGCCCCCCCCCCCCCGGTCCTGCTTGAGTGGCCTCCTATGGAGCAGGAGCTCCCTGACCAGCTCCTTGTCCTCTCTGCCGCACTTCAGAGCATGAGCCTCGTTTGCACAGCTGAGACTGCTTGAGGGCCATGGCGAGTCGAACCCGGCTCGGAATCATTGCTCTCAAGGCAAGGAGCACCATTCCTCCCAGCAGAGCTTCCTGGGACACTGCCTGGAGGACCGAGAGGGAAGGAAATTGTGGATGGGAGGAGAGTTACCATGATGAGCCCAATCACCTTGCAGGCACATCCGTGCAAAAAACATGCCCGGTGGAAACCACACAGGATTGCTTGCATGATGTGTGGACCCAGGCAGAGTGAGGAGGCTGTAGTGCTCACTGTTCCACTTAAGTCAGGTTCTACCTTCCTGCTCTTATGGTAAGAGCAAAGACGCAACACCGTTACTGGGATAACCCATCCAGCCACGGTTCTTTCTACTGTTTCTCTGTATTCAAACCATTCAGTGTGACCAATCATGAACAAGGCCAGTGGAGAAGGATGTTTTCTCTGCCCGTTCCACTACTCCTAGTAGTAGCAATAGCAGCAGTCTGACATGACTAAGCCTCTTTCATGAGCAATCATGAGAGGGAAGCTTTTGTCCCTCTGTACCACTGCTCTTAGCAGCAGCCATAGTAGCAACAAGAATGATTTCACATGGCTACGCCTCTCTTAATGCTACAGTGATAGCAACAATGGAGCCAAGTCAACCTAATAGTGTGCCAATCCCCAAGAATAACAAATATGGAGCAAGTCAAGTGAGACTTTTTTGTTCTTTTGCAGAGGAGCAGTCAGCAGATCAGCTGGTACTCTACCGTCTAAGTAGCACTGAAGTTCCAAAGCAATACTTAACCTCCTCCTGCTCTTGTAAACTCCTCCATCTGGCCTTTGGGACTCTGTCCACAAAATACTTAGCTATTGCCATTTGTGGCACTGTGGGGCCCTTTAAGAGCCACAGAGTGCATGCATCTGTTTGCCAGGCTCTGGCTCTGCAGTGATTTGAGCTGTGGAGAGATCCAAAGTACTGAAGCAGTATTGTATGTCCTTTGTTATTAATATTTTCTTTCCACTTCTTTTGATTTTGGTTTTTGGCTTTTTATGTGAAAGCTCCTGGGACAGGGATGGGGGTTTATTATGACATACAGACCTTATTTATGATGGGAGAGACAACAGAACACTTATAATTTACAGTATTATTTAGAGAGCTCTTAGATCTCCCTCCAGACTCACTCATACCCCTTTGCTATCTTTACAACTTTTTGATAGGTTTCATACCTGAATTGTTTAAGTCAGAAACCACTCTGATACAATGAATGCCTCCAGCTTCAGTAGTTTTCAGCTCAAATTCAAAAGACTCTGGTGTCTGAATTTTATTTGATAAAATCTTGTTGGAACATGCACATCATTGTCAAACACCATTTACAGTAACATTCATTTGGCAGAAGCTTTGATAAAACCTTGCAAAGTTGGTGTTATTTCTAAGCTTCCTAACTTTGAACTGTCAAATTGACTGATGATTCTCTGAGCCAACGGAGTTCACTTACTGTAGAAGGCATCCATCTTTAGCACCCCCTTGGGAACACCAAGGTATGTAATCATATCTTGGGCTCAGGAGACACGAGGGTACTTGTTACAACTTGAACTAATATGGCACTTTGTCCCTCTTCACAGAGCTAAATTGTAGGAATACAGACATAGTCAACTAAGCTGCCTGAAAAGCTAAATTGGACTAAAAGGTTAGGTACCAATCATGGCTGGGCAGGAGGTGGATTGAATCTACTGCTGGGGGTCTGGGTGATTTACAGTAGAATTTCTGATTCCCAGTTGTTTAACAATAGGAGTCTCCCTGCCCACCCTAAATTTATTAATATTTATTATTTTATTTTATTTCTATGCCACTCCATAATCCAAGGATTCTCTGGGCAGCTTACAAAATGCTAAGCCAGCATATAAAAGTTCAATCCATAAAATAATATACAAGTGATAAAAGATAATACAGAATCATACCTCAAACACAGACCAATTGCAGCCAAATAATTAAAAAACAAACACTTACATAAATAAATCAACAGTGAGATACAAATTAAATTAACCAAATGCTTGTCAGAACAGAAAAGTTTTTACCTGGTGTATGAAGGAAAGCAAGGTTAGCACCATCCGTATGACCCCAGGGCAGTTCCAAAGTCTGGGGGCCACTGCAGAGAATACAGAGAATAAATTGCATTGCCAGGAAGAAGAAAGGCCAGATGGATGTTTGCATGAAACAAGTAAGAATGCTCTTTACTTCTGACACACATTCCTGGGTTCAAAATTCTTTTTCACCAGGCTCTCACTGGTGGACTTCTGGGTTCCAGTGGATCCTATATGCCAAAAATGTGCCCACAGGCCAAAAGGGAAGGTGGAGATCAAATAAATGTTATTAAACAAACTCATGCCTGAAAAGTCATACCTGCTCCCTGACTCTGTAGCGCAGAGGAAAGCAACTTTGGCCCTCCAGGTGTTTGGACTATAAATCCCACAATCCTTGACTCATCAGCCATGCTGGCTGTGTCTTATGGGAGCTTATACCCAAAAACCTGGAGTGGATCCAGTTGCCCATCAGAATCATATGGCCACAGATTACTTCCTTAAACCAGCAGGTTCTCTTGAGGAAAAAATTAGCCAAGATTTTTCTGAGAATGTTCACAGTTCCAAGTTTAATATGAACCATCAAAAATATCAGCTTGAAACCAATACATATACAAATAGCTACACTCAAACTGGGACTTTTTTCTTGTTATATACACATATCGAACTCTGTGAAAAATAGAGGGCAGAAAGATTTTTAAACTAACTTAAACTAGTTTCAGAATAGACTATAAACTGAATTTGTCTGAATAAATGAATTTGCACTGAAAGCCAATAAAATGGTAGCCTGCTCACCACCTCTGAGAACTAAGGGGAACACATAAACAAATGTATTTCTGGATCCCAGGAGCTACTAGGAAAACTCCCATCAAAGTTCTCTTACAGGGATTAGTCAGGTTGTGGTTAGTTGTGCAAGTAGTGCAAGGGGGTAATCCTAAGGCTTCCCAACATTGTGTGTGTGTGTGGGGGGGGGGGGGAAAGGGTTTTTTAGAAGGGGGGGGGGGAGATTGAGTGGGGGGGGCAGGGGAGGGTTGGGGCCAGCGTAACTAAATGGCACCCCAATCTCTTTCTCTCCACCTCCATGGAGCCCCGTCTAGGTAGGGATCACAGGGGGCATAGGGGGGTGGAGACCACCCCTGCGCCTCATGCCCTGTATCGGAAGCATATGAGCCTCCGTGTTCAGAGGTTTCCATGCATCAAGGGCAGAGGGCACTGACCCACGCACTAAACCTTCTCTCCCAACAGGAAGGGGAAAAAACTTGACTAAAGTGGATGAATATGTACTATTGAACTGCTATTCCCATCTCCTCTGTCCCACTTCTCTCACACACAGACATGAGGCATCCCTCAAAGGTTAGGCTCCTTAAAAATGCCCCATGCACTTCCAAGGTAGGGAAGTGAGTTCCAAGAAATGAGTGAGCCTACAACTCTTCATGGCTTGCTCAGACAGACTCCTTAGATTGTTTCCTGTACATCTGTTTCCTTACCCTTGTTTCCTGTACATCTGCACAAGGCCCCGGTCTTATTCACTGGATCAGAATTTCTCTGCTTGCATAGGCTAGGTAGAAACAGCTAAGTAACCAGAGCCATCCCTCTTGCACACCTGGAACTGGGTCCAGGACTTCCAAATAAGCCCAAACCTTTTCTCTTTTTCACAAATGAAAGCCCTAGGTACAACTAGAACTACTAAGGATCTTTGTAACAGCATGTTTGGCATATTAGTGCAAAAGCAATAGGCCTGGGAAAGGTTTTAAATGTCTACAATTCTGCACTGCCTATTCAGGAATTTATTTCATCTTTACATTAAAGATTTCTTGGCTGCCTTTCAGGACAGTAGCCCAGTCAAGGTGATGTGAAGCAAGAAAAGATATAGTAAAAACTAGTGTAGTATGAAAAATAGTGAAAACATAGTGAAAGCAACAACAACAACAACAGACCTGTGCAGAACCGGGTGAATAGCACCATGCATAGCACTTTACAATAAACTTGTGGCAGCCAAGGCAGCCAAGTCCCAAGGAGCTCTCCATCTTGCCAGTACCAAGTCATACTGGGGTTGGACCTTACCACCAGATCATGTCACAGGAAACATAAAATGGTGGTTTGTAACCTCCATGCTATCCAAAGTAGGTGTGAAACTGCTGGGTGAAGCCATCTAAGGAATTGAACTGAGATGCTGAACTAACAGACTCAAACAGGTTGATTAATCTTAATCAGCAAATGCAACCTGCCTTTCTTCTTCCAAATTCTTCCTCAAACACATCTTTTTTGGCAAAACTACTGGCAAGCCATCCACTTCCCCATTCAAGCCCATATCTAAGGGGCTTCAAAACATGGGTCTATGCATTTGTGATACGTCATTCACAGAAGCGTGCACACCATTTTCACAACATCATGCTCCAGGCCCTCTCCCATGTTTGCAGCTTTTTTAAGGCAAAGAAAGCCTGGTGTTTCCTAGATGGCACCATTCACTACAGACACCTAGAGTACATGGTGGACAGATGCCTGGCTTGCAGCCATGATCATATCACATCACTCTTAAAAGATCATTAAAACATTTTCATACACTACTGTTATTTTTTTTACTCTGACATGAGTGAATCTGGAATTGCATACCTTGCCTTGGCAACATCTGGGGGTGTAAAAGTGGTTATTAACCCAGAAAGGCTGAAAAAAAGTTCTCTCTCTCTCTCTCTCTCTCTCTCTCTCTCTCTCTCTCTCTCTCTCTTTTGCTTTTTCCAGAGAGCTGTCAAAAGAAAGCAAAGTCATGAACAATCTTCACTTGCAAAAAGGAATGACCAGTAGATCATTTGCAGTGAGAACCTCTAGGGCATGGGTCCTCAAACTGTGGCCCACGGGCTGGATCCGTCCCACCATGCCCATTGATCTGGCCTGCCATAGCTCACCATGCGCAAGGAGATCATTTTGGATTTGTTGGGAAAAAATAATCTCTGCGCACACATGCCCGTCTTTCTACATACATGTGCACACCCCCCCCCAGCCCGGCCCGCGCCCCCTGCCCGCACCGCCTTGGTGGCCCGCACCCATCCCTGGCACTTTTCAACTGGCCCCCTATTCAAAAAGTTTGAGGACCCCTGCTCTAGAGATTTTGTTTTGAGGTGTTTGGTTTGCTTTTTGTTCGCTTTTGGACCTGACTTTTGTCAGTTTCCTCACACTTTTCCAGCCTTTCCTAAGATTTTAGATGCTAGAAAAGAGCATGGAACATCTTTTGCAGGACCATAGTAGTTTGAGAGCTAGTTGTCAAAACTCCAGATCCTTAGCTTTTTGATAGCTATCAAGGAGGGAACACAAACATATTTGCAGCTTCCCTGGATAAATGTCAGTGGAGTGTGCCTGAACTCTGAATACAGATACTGTCCAAGACATTACCCAGGCAAGACTTGCCATTTTGGCCCTGCATAAGGTTGCATTTGTGCAAGTCTTATTACATTAAATTTAAAGCATTGTACAAAAATGCCCAAATTTATTGTGTTAAAATGTTAATTAGGAAGGGACTGACAGTACCTTCAATGTGCTGCTTAGACAATTGGAAGTTCCCGTCACTAGCTGTCTACTTGGAGATTGCAAAAAGTGATCCAAGAAGGACAACAAGAAAAGGGAGCAGGGAGACTGCAGCAAGCACAAATTGGCTCACAAATGCATCAGGATGCACTGACTCAGTGCCAACTGCTCCACCAATACTCCACTCTTGCTCCAAGAGCATTTTTCCTGCTCTTGCTGAATGCCTCACTGGTTGGTTTCCGCAATCCTTGATGTGGTCTGTTGCCTGGATTCAAGAGATGCGATAACTGATCACAGGCTAAAGAACCCCTAGAACAAGTCATGGGCTGTTGGAATAGCTTCTTGCACATTGATAAGCCCCCTGGGAAAAGTGGTCAAGGTACTCACAATACAACAAACCACTATAGCATGTCATATTGTGCAAACCAAGTCAATGGGACTTGACTGCTGGGAAAACGTATATGATTGTGCTGCAGAGCATCCAAAAGTATGTTGTATTACATATATAGACTGCAACTTCCTGGGAAAGGTTTGCAACATGCCTAAGCCTTTATTTATTATTCCTTGTCAAGCCTTAAAGGCATGAAATGATAATTAGGTCTTCACTTGTAAGAAAGCCAAAACAAGGATTTACAAAATAGCAACCTTGTCTAAACAAATGATATTATCATTTAATTTCTCTCTCTCCCTTTTTAGGTAGATAAGTATTGCCAGGGACTGTCAAGATCTTGTTCTGTTCTGTGAGTAGAGAGAAAATCAGGCAAAGCACTATGTTCTAACTTCTTTTTGTTTTTTGACTCCTGATACCTCTTCTCTTGCCACTAGATAGAAATCAATCCCTCTGCCTCCTGTTCCCAGCCACCTCATTCTGGCTGCCTCCACCAAAACACTCCTAAAATTAGGATGCAGGTATCTACTTTCAGTAATGTGGGTATTGGCCACTAGATATGAAGTGGCTCCCCCAGAACGATGAGTGAGGCTCCAACACAGGTCCCAACAAAAAGGTTAAAAGTGTTACTGAAGTAAAGGATTAATAGGAAAAAGTTTAAAAAACCAAACAGATGCACATACAACGCAGAGAAAAACTGCATAATGGGGCAATAAAATGACCAAGAATAAATGCAACCAACTAACCTAATTAGACTGCATCCCTAATTTAAGCAATATTTTATTACCATATGTTTATATATTTGATTTGTGTTCTATATTTCTACCAAGAAGGCTCAGAACCTTTTCCTCTGTTCCAGCCTCTTTCTAGATTTCCTTCTTTTTTCAGTCTTCTTCTCCCACTCTCCTCCTACCCACTTCCAGCTTCTGCCCTAAGCATTTATCTTAAAATTGATTACCCCTCCCCAACTGCAATCAGAAAGATAAGTTTTTTGTCCACTATAGCCCTTAATCCTTTCCCTAAACTCTTCCTCTAATCTTCAGCTGAGCATGCTACAAACTTTTCTTCTTCCACAGTTTGGTTCCTCAAATCCAACAAAACTATAAACATTTGTCTTCGTCCTTAGACATCCTGGCTCCTCTAAGTTTAGCTGATCCTGACCACCATTTGCACACTCAGAAAAGGTTTAACATAGACTAAATACTAACATAGGAGACATTTTAGTTTTTAGGGTTTTAGTTTCTTAGACTTCCTCTTGACTCAGCTTGCTTTCTGAAAGATTTCTCCCTAGCCTAGGCTTAACCTGATTCCAAAAAGTTATCAAGGTTGGTGCCAGGTGGGCCTCAGTGGGAAGCATGTTCCTCCAGTGGAAACTGGAGGGTCACCACTAAAAAGGCCCTTCTCCTTGTTGCCTCCCTCAGAGATGGCAACCACAGCATTGATAAGGAGTTTGGGAGAGGCATTCTGACAGTTATTGTGTTCCCCAGCCATGTGGAGCTTTATAGGTTAAGACCAGCATACTGAATTGGACTCAGAAGCTTACAAGCAGCCAATGCAAGCAGGTGTAATGTACTCAAACGTTCTGGTCCCTGTTACTAATCGCGTTGCCACATTTTGCAAAACCTGCAAACAGTCTTTAAGGATAGTCCCATGTAGAGTGTAGTGTAGTAATCTAATTTAGAGATTACCAGATCCTAGTTTACTGAAACCAGGTCATCCCTGTCTACATAAGGGTCTTGGTTGGGCTACTAACCAACTGGTAGAAAGCAGGCTGTGTCACTGAGGCCACCTGGACCTCAAGTGTTAGAGGTCTCAAGAAGCACCCCTAAGGTGTGAATCTGTTCCATCACGGGGAGTGCAACCCCTTGAGGGACAAGACAGACCTCTGAGGCAGCTGGTGGTGCTTAGATCCTGTACTGGATAGTCCAAGCACCACCTTCAGAAGCTGGCCATTCAGGGAGGAGCAGAACCACTGAAATGCAGTACACCCCTTACTCCTGACTCAGCCAGTTGCTCCAGAAGGATACCATGATTGAGGGAATTGAAGGCCACAGAGAGATATAGGAGTACGAGCTAACTCTCTTCCATCTAGCATAGGTCATCAGACAGGGCAACCAAACCTGATTCTGCACCAAAATTTAGCCTGAACCCCAACTGAAATGGATCCAGATAATCAATCTCCTCCAAGAATGCCTGGAGCTGGTTGGCCACTGCCCCCTCAATAACCTTGCCCAAGAAGCCACTGGCCCAACATTATTAAGATTTTCTGGGTCTAGAAAGGGTTTCTAGGTGTGGCCTTACCATTGCCAGTTTCAGGTGTCATGGGACTATTCCCTCTCTCAAGGAGGCATTAATCACCTCCCTGGCCCAGCCAGCTGTTCCCTCCCTAATGGTTTTATTTGGCAGGAGGAAAAAGGATCCAGTACAGATGCGATTGCATGAACCTGTCTGAGCACCTTATCAACATCCTTGAGCTGCACTAACTGGAACTCATCCAAGAGAATTTGACCGGGCTGTGCTATGGATATCTCATCTGATTCCACTGTGGAGTCTATATCCCAGCGGATATAAGAGACTTTGTCCTGGAAGCGCCTAGCAAACATATTGCAGTGGCCCTCAGATGCCTCTAAAATGTCCATGGGACAGGCATGTAGGCTGCAGATGACCTTAGAGAGCTCCCCTAGGCAGCAAAGAGAAGCTTGAATATGGGCAGTGAGATATTGTTTCTTTGCTGCTCTCACTGCCTCCAAGTATATGCAATTATAGGCACATATCAGGGCTTGCCTGCATCCACCAAATGATGCACAGTTTGCAAAACATGTTTTCTTCGTGAGCAGAGCCGGCTGGAGCCAAAGGTCAGACTAGATGGCCCGGGAGACCCCTTCTGACTCGCTCTGTTTCTATGTTTCAACACTGAAATTCCTATGCCAGAAAAAGTTACATTGAAGTAGTAGGAGTACATTGACCTGTACTGGCCACAAACATTGGGAATGCGGGCAAGTTTCCTTTATTTATTATTATTATTTTCATTAAAAAGTAGAATACAAAAAAAGATACCAAGGGATCTGACACAAATATTACTTATAATATCAAGATGAAAATATTTCACAAAAACATAGTTATTGTTATCTTTCCTATGATACTCAATTGAAACTTATAGAACAATTATTCTAATTTTTAATTCTTAGTACTGACCTATTTTCCATTCCTTTTAAATTGATTTTAAATAACTACAAAGCATTTGTATTAAAATTATAGCTCACTAATGATATTTTTATTATTAATTTATTGCATTTGTATGCCACTCCATAGCCAAAGGCTGTCTGGGTGGCTCACAGCATAAGCTCTATTTTTACAAGTGTATTAAGTAAATTGTATAAAATAAGCTTTCCATTATCATTTAATTCTTCAGCCAGTCTTCTATTTATGTAACAAGTTAGTCTTGCTATTACTACATAGTCAGCTAGTTTATATTTCCAGTCTTCTTTAGCTGGGTAGACTTCTGCTTTCCATTGTGATGCTGTTATAGCTGTAGCTGCTGTTGTCGTATATTTAAATTACTCTGTCAAATTCCTTGGCAGAGTTTCTGGTACAATACTTGGTAGCATATTCTTAGCATTCATAGGAAAGTTAATTTTCAAAAATTTCTGTATTCCTGGGTTCATTTCTTTCCAAATTTTAAAAACTTTATTACACATCCACCACATATGGTAAAAAGTCCCATCCACTTTTTTTTTTTTTTACATTTCCAGCACTTTCCATTAGAATTCTAACCCATAAGAATTCTATTGGTGTAATATAACAAAAAAAAAAAAAAAATCTTGTACCAATGTTCTCTCAGTGCTTGACTAGCTGTGAATTTTATAACCTTCATCCACAAGGTCTCCCATTGATGGAAATATATTTTTTCCTCAAAATTCTGCATCCAACTTATACATATTATAACTTGTTCAATTTCAGTATCATATTGGAGTTATTGCTTATAAACTCATCCTAATAGGTGACCTTTTGCTGTGTCATCAACTTTTCAAATTCTATCAGGTCACTTAAAGTACCTTGTCCTGTTTGAATTTCCCTTTCCAATCTTGAAACCAATTGGTAGTAAAGTAATTAAAATTGGTATTTTAATGGTCAACAGTCGCTTTTTATTTAACTTATTTAATCTATATTTCTGGTTATTGTTATTATATTGATATGGGTGTTTTATTTTTAATGATTGTAAGCCGTCCTGAGATGTCATGCATAAAGGACGGCATATAAAAGTTTTAGAGAAAGAAAGTAAGAAAGAAAGAAAGAAGTCATTCTTTACTCCTTCACCTTTTAGTTTTTGGCAAGAACTTTTATAGTTTTCTATAATTTTACAGCTATATTCCTTCTTGTCAATCTTTCTTTATATATCATCAAAATCTATAACACATATAATAATATATATTATAGCATCATTGCTTTTCCTTAAATGCTTATCATAATATGCATCTATTGGAAATATCAGAGGAGAAATTGGAGGGCTAATTGTTTTTATGCAATATCAAGTTCTTATTAAAGCATCACTAAGTGCATGGCTATTGTTAAAGCTTTTTGATTGATTCCTCAGTGGAATGCAGACAAATTTCTTAGCTGTGCACAATCTGGTTCTAAGACAAGGGTGAGAACCTCAGAGCTACAAGAAATGCCATTGCTTCAATGCTGTTGCTCAAGGAAAACAACTCTGCCACTTTAAAAAAAAAAAAATGTGAATTTCCCTCCCTCCTCACCCTCTGCTCTAGCTCTCTCTTCTCTCTCTCACTTTTACTGCAGCCCGGGAACGCTTTGCAGCAGCCTTCTCGCCCTGTAAATAAGGTTCAGTTATAGCCAAGGTGGAGGATGGGAGCAGCATGGAACTGTCCCAGCTCCTCAATGAGATCAGGGCAAACTATGAAACGCTCATCACCCGAAGTCAGATAGAGACCGTCCTCTCAGCAGGGACCCAGGTAATGATCATATACAGACAGGCACCTACCCGAATAAGGAGACATTCCAATGTGTACTCAGTTCCTCTCTCAGCCTCTGTGAGGTACAGTATTTCCTTTTTCAATGCAGCATTTTACTGGGGAAGGGAATCTGATTTTTTTTTTTTTTTCATACTGCAGTATGTCTAGATAAAGTGGGGAAATACGTTAAGGATGTTAAGGTAGCATTGTGTCACCTTGCATTAAGATATTTATAGAACTAGGATGGCAAAGGTTTTGCTGTTTCCCTTCTCCTCCAAATAAAATACTGAATAAGCTGCATTTAAAAAAACCTCTTTTAAGGTGGGTTAAGATTTCTAGGCACCTATAAGATTATGGGAGCTTATGTTTTACTCTCAAGGTAAGGGTTAATGTCCCTAGAAGACAAAAGGGGGTGCCAATGCTCTGCAATGCTTTGCTTGCCTGTTTCGTGTCTCATATTTCTTAAAGGTTACCTGGTCACAGTGACAGCATTAAAAATTCACACAGTAATAAATGTGTCTGAATCATAATCGATGACCTATCTGACAACCCCAAGCACCATAAACCACGAAACTGAAGTAGGAAGGAGGATGAGCTAATCACTCTGCTGTCCTTTGAAATCATTATTTCTGAATGAATGGTCCTTTTATAATCTCTTAAGGCTGGCCGGCCACTTCAGCCACTTCGGTAGGTGGAGTGGACACCATTTGTCTGTTTGTTGTGATAGCTTTCAAATCCTATCCCAAGAGCTTGGGGCAGGTTATAACATTCTTTATCTAACCTCATGAAAATCTGAAAGGTTAGGCCTGGAGTTAGTGACATGCCCATCCACCAGGCTTCTCAACAAATCTGGTGTTTGGAGCTGGATGTCCCATATCCCAAGCCAACCCACCAGCCAGCACACCACACACACAACTTATTCTATGTAGCACTTATGCGAATCACTGAAACCATCACCTAATGTTGGGCTTACAGGTCTGTTTTGTATTGTGGAAGTGTAGAGGCACAAAAACCAATAGCACCTGAGTCGATGGAGAAGCTGAGGGGCAGGAGGTTGGGGATGATAGCCGTGTTCTTTCTAGCTGGACTGACTGAAATATCTTCTGACTTCCATCATTACCTGGCAAGCAGGAGGCCGAACTTTATGATTAACATTTGATTGCAAATGAAGCCACTGTTTGGGGCCCTTTGAGCTCTTTATGGCCAGAGTCAAACATACCTTAAAGGGCTCTTCTCTGTGATAGGACATTACTGTTTTCCCTATGCCAGGGAGTAAGGACCTTGGTAGCAAGGGGAGGGCCTACCTACCTTTATGCTATGCTCATCATCTAAGGCTCTCTTTCAAGTGCCTCTGAGAGGTGTGTATGTTTCCAAGTAACTGGCCTTTATAATATGTAGAATATAGCAATTTTAAGTTTTTTTAAATTTATAACGTTCCCAGAAATCTTTGGTTATCAGGTGGCAGGGAAGTATAATAAGCAAAAGAAGGATGAATGGCCTTGAATGGCCTTGCAGAGGGCGCTCTGTGTGTGTGTGTGTGTGTGCGTGTGCACTGTACTTCTTCAGGCTTTTCAGCAGAAATTCAAAACTTCTGTTTTGCAGGACTTCTTGCTTCCTGACTTTGTGAACCTTATTTTGGCCTTCTCTGGCAAGGTTGCTTAGCTTGGCAATATGTAACAATTACGGTATGACTGTGCTGCTCTTGTTTTGTAAATGTTTAGGGTTAACACGTTGAATAACATGTCCAGTTATGTAGGTCAAGTATTCCTGGGCCCTGACCAGCTTTTGCCATTGGCTCGAAGCCCTGTACAGGAGCTCTGAATTTGTTTAAGAAGGGAGCGCACTAGCCTACCCCTTCCGTCATCATGTCCATTGCCCTAAACTGCTGTCTTCTGCATCTGTGGAGCCTGCTATCTTTTGTATTTACACAGGTGTCCCATTTGATCCAGAAGGCTTTTTCCCCAGCATTCTGAATTGCATGGAGAGCCCCTGTGGCTACAGGAAGCTCTCTTCTTCAGAAAGTCACCCTCTGAGTGTAGAGGGTGAAGAACCTGATGACAGATGGAGCCTGCTTCCTCTCATCACCTGTTTATTCTACACAAAAGCCCAATACTGAAATAGGACTTAGCCTATTGTTTCATGAGGTTCCTGAATAGGGTTTTCATAATAGGTCTTTCTAGTCAGGTAAGTCCACCTGCCATCTGCTTCATGCACATTAGGCTTGAGAAGTTTCTGTTAATGTTTGAGTCTCTGAGAACACATGTGCAGGCCTTGTCAGGTTCTCTCCTCAAAATGTCTGGTAACCATGGTCTCGTGGTTATCCCTATTTCTCAAATTCTTGGTTTCCAGAAGATCCTCTATCAAGGGCTGGCCAGCAATTAGGCAGTGCACAGAGCAGATGCTGAGGAGCAAGAGAAAGCTGTGGGTGCCGCCTGAACTGGGCTCCTGTCACAAGCACAATGGAAGATGCTGCCTGTGCTCCCCCCCCCCCCCGGCACCCCGGTGTTGAAGCCAACCTGGTTGGCTTCTGTACACAGAATGAGGGGACATGCCATTTTCTATCCGGCCACTGATTTGCTCTGATTTACATGATCTGCATGTGCCATACGGGTGGCCATCATCCTTGCTTTGAATGCAGCTTTTATTTGAAGGGCTGCCCTGTCTGATTTAAAGATAAGAAACCCTAACAAGGGGCAGCATGCAGAGCCCTCGAAGCTACAATTGGAGCTCAGGAAGCCCATGGAGTAGGCACACCTGGTCAGAGTCTTCCCCACTATGTTGTGATGATTGGCCTGTGGTCGTTTCATGCTACTGACTTACGACGATCTTCTGAATGAACACTCTCCAAAATGTCTAGTCCTTGATAGCTCCGCTCAGCTCAAAAGGTGCATTGTGTTTCTATGTAAATAATAGAAATTATCCCTATAGATAGTAACAGGCATATTCAAATTGGGGTCCTCTTTCTTGGTGTGGCATTGCCAGTGTTTAAGCAATGCATGATTAGCCAACCTGTCTGCCATTCACTGTGCCTGATCAGATCTTCGGTGATATCAATTGTGCCTGTGCTTATAAACACGCCCCAGCTGAGACTGTCTCATGCAGAGACAATGTGTACTTTGGCAATGACAGAGTATGCTGACTTGTCCACAGACGTCTTGGTATTTGGAAAAATGCGCACTCAGAATTAGGTATGAGCAAGGATCCACAAATTCTGTCTGGAGCTGGTCACAAGCAATTATTTACTAGCCAGTAGTGAAGTTCAGTTCCCACATCATAACAGCAAATGTTTAATGCATTTTCAAGACAGGTATCAGCATGATAAGAAATGAAATGATTGCTAGAATGTAGTGATTTATTACCAGTGCTTTTTTTGTCATAGAATGCACCAGAACAGAGTTCCAGCACCTTTTTTCAACAGATTTTCCAAGTTTTAAAAGTAACTTTTGAAAATTTGATGTTTGGTCCACATGGATTCAAATCACCCTGTTGAGCGTAGCAGGTTGGCGGCAAAATCATTAAAACGGTGCATGCGGGCTGCTTGTGTGTCGAGTCCGATACATGCGTACTTTGTCCGCGCTGGTTGTGATGGCGCTGCTCCGCTTGTGGCGCTGCTCGGCTTGTGATTGGCCGTGTGGTCACGCGCTGAGTGCTTACTGCGAGCGGCAACCATGATGTTTCGTTACACAACTGACGTGTGTGGGTGTGTGTACAGTGATTGACTACGTGTGAAAGGCAAATAATTTCATGCATTCCAGCACCTTTTTTCTTACAAAAAAAGCACTGTGTATTACTAGCTCGGACTTTATACAAGGCAACCCACGTGTGGTCTAGGGGCATCTGGCAGGCTCTGCTCAAACCTCCCCTTCTAAGTGAGGAGAGGACAGCACTTTGAAAAGGCAGTTTCCAAGGGGAAACTGGTTACTCCTATGTCAGTAGGTCTCTTTGTCCATTGCAGCTTTTCTGGTGAGCTTGCCAGGCACTGTCCATGGGTTCTCTTCGTAGGTTGTTCATGGTTAACAAACCTTGGAATTGGCTTAAGAAAGGACTTGTTATATGCTGTCAAGTCATTTCCAATTTATGGAGGCCCTCCAAATGATTGCCCTCCAATATGTTCTGCTCAGCTCTTGTAAACTCAAGGTGATGGCTTTCTTTAGAAAAATACTCCCTCTTATATTTGATCTTCCTCTTCTGCCTTTCCCTGTCTAGACATTAAAATGATATATATTTTGGAACATTTAAAATTTATCTTTCGGTCAACCCGGCTACCATGGGTTTTTCTTTCTTTCTTTTCTTTTTGTTAACTGGAGATTTAGCTATTTATTTATTTTATTTATGTATGTATTTATTTATTTGGAGTTTTTGTATGCCGTCCCATTTGCATAAGCCTCGGGACATGAAACTAGAGTAATAAGATTTAATATTTATTTTTATTTATTTTATTTATTAAAACATTTTTATGCCGCCCCATTAGCTGAAGCCTCGGGGCGGCTTACAACAATAAATTAAAACATCATAAATAACATTTTAAAATATATACATTAAAATAAGATACAAATATACAATATAAAATAAGCCGCCCTGGCCCGATAAAATTCAATAATATTATCATTTAAAATGCTGCTTAAATAAAAAGGTCTTCGCCTGGCGCTGAAAAACAAATAACGATGGCGCCAGGCGGACCTCTCTGGGGAGCGCATTCCATAACTTAGGCGCCACCGCTGAGAAAGCCCTCCTCCGAGTAACCACCCTCCTAACTTCTTCCACGGAGGGCTCCCGGAGAAGGGCCTCTCCCGCCGATCTCAGGGGGCGGCTGGGCATATATGGATGTAAGCGCTCCTTCAGGTAACCAGGACCCAAGCCATTTAGGGCTTTATAGGTCATCACCAACACCTTGAATTGGGCCCAGACTTCAATGGGGAGCCAGTGAAGCTGACGGAGAACTGGAGTCATGTGAACATAACGTCCAGTCCCCGTCAGCAGCCTGGCAGCTCTATTTGGAACCAATTGAAGTATCTGGACTGTCTTCAAGGGTAGCCCCACGTAGAGCGTGTTACAGAAGTCAAGACGGGAAGTCACCAGCGCATGTGTCACTGTCGCAAGGCAGTCGTTCTCCAGGTAGGGGCGCAGCTGATGAATCAGCCGAAGCTGGAGGAAAGCGCTCCTCGCCGCTGCTGTTACCTGAGCTTCCAATGAAAGCTCAGGGTCAAGGAGCACTCCCAAGCTGCGGACCTTATCTCTAAGAGGGAGTGCAACCCTGTTCAGGACAAGGTTCAATTCACCCTCTCCAAAGCCCGATCCGCCAACCAACAGGACCTCCGTCTTGTCTGGATTGAGCTTCAGTTTATTGGCCCTCATCCAGCCCATTACCTCGGCCAGGCACCAGTTCAGCTTGAAGCTGAACTTGATATCACTTGAAGCTGGGATATTATTCTCAAAGCATACATTCTCTATAAGTACCAGGTAGACTAACTCAGTTTGGAATCTATCCTTCAACCTAGTACACCATCTAAGATTATCTCCAGCTTTGTTTACAAAATTGGCCTGCTTTCTACCCACCAAGTAATCTGTGTTTCACCTAAGGATGGTGATGAATTGTGTGTGACAGCTGGATTTGTATTTTCAGAGATGATGGATCAGCCATTGTTAGTTTCTTCTTCCCAACAATTCAGGTGCAATCTGAAACTTATCTGGCAGAGCCTAATATGAATGTCTGCAGCTTCCTTCCAACTTTCCATTTTATTTATGGCTTTAACATCAAGCACTCCCACCTCTTGCTTTGCTTACCATCTCACCCAGTGAAGACTTCTGGAGAACTCAAAAGCTTGTACAGTATTTTGTGAACTTCAGGTTGGTCTAACCAAGCCATTACAGGAATATTTTCTGAACTTTGCAAAGGCAGCCCCATGTAGAGCAATCAATATGTAACTACAGCATGTGCAGTTAAATGGAAATGATAGGTTAAATTGATAGCCAGGTATACCACATTGTTAGTCCACTTGGTGAGAATGCAAATTCATTATTAAGCATTTGGAAAGAAAAAGGAAGGAAGATCTATATTAACTTATTCATATGTACTGAAACCTAAATCCAAGATTTTTCTCTCCTCAGTGACCAAATAAATGATGCTCAGGAGGGGCTGTGCTGCAGAAATTTGGGGTTTATTCACCCAAGTGAAGTTAAAAATCTTCACTGATTCTGGCATGCTTTGCTTGCTTCCTTGCAGCTAGAAGCAGCAGCTAGTGAGAGAATGAACAAAGACGAAGAAGTCCTAAAGGCAGCCAGGGAAGAGTTAAACGAAGCGAGACGTCAGTGGCATCACATGCAGATGGAAATTGACTCTCTCCATGCTGTGGTAGGTTTCTGTTGGCATGCAGTGCAGCTCCAAAATATCTTTACACAAAAAACACCATTTGGGCAATACGCCTGGAAAGTGTTTGCTGGAGAATCAGGTACTACAGAATAGGCAGCAAGGCTGCTCATGGGAAAAGCACAATATTATGACTGTATCACCCTTGTTTTCCATCTGTTGTGATGGCTCCCAGTAGGTTTCTGGGCTCAATCAAAGCTCCAAATGGTTTGAAACCAGGTTATCCGAGTGGTCATCTCCTTCCACACAAATCTACCCACACATTAAGGTCATCAGGAGGGGCCCCTTTGCACATCTCTTTATCTTGTGAGGTGTGGAAGTAATTGAGAGCATGTGATCAAGCCTTTACAATCTGGAATTCTTTAGCCAGAAGGTGCTCAGCTTGTTCCATGTCTTAGCACATTCAAGTGGAATTTGAACAGCACTCTCTGCTTTAGCTTTTGGCAAGCCTGGTTGATTCTGTTCTGGATTGCTGGTTTGCTGTAGGATTATTTTGTTGTTGTTGTTTTGGGTGAATGTGCTTTTGCTTAATCCAGTGACTGGTCTTTTGTCCTTTTATTTTTCATTATTTATGCAATTATATGCCAATCATTTGGTCAAAAATGTGGGATAAAAATAACTTAAATGAATCTGTTAAGTTTATATGGATCCTTTGCTAATCATTGTTCATCAGTGCTCTAATCATTTTTACAGCACTGTTGATTTGAAAGACAGCAAAAATTGTTCTGAAGTTTGAAGAACTTTTACAAGTACCACATAGTTAAGAATATAACCAGAAAATTTGAAAAAAATAGAAAATATTTCTCCTCAGGTAGCATGATATGCTTTATTTGCATTAAGTCACCTGGATTCATTTTAACCTGACGTAGACCTGATCCAGACATCTAAATGACTTAGCCCTTATTAAATGCTGTAAACTATAGAGATAAAAATTAAAAGTACTGTTATAAATATTGATTTGATTTAAAACCAACTTAAGTTTGTTTGTTTGGAGCACTGTCTTGGTTTAAAAATGGTCTTGGGCTTTTTAGAAATACTCAATGGAATCTGAACTAATAACTTAATCTAATAGGAAAAGGGTCTGGAACGTTCTCTTCGTACCACTGAACGGCAGTACCAAAAACAGCTAAAGCATCTAGAAACAGAGATTGAAGGTCTGGAGAAAGAGCTACAAGATGTTCGGCAGGGAATTGATAAACAGCTTCAGCAACATGAAATATTACTAAACACTAAGATGAAGCTTGAGCAAGAAATAGCTACATACCGCAATCTGCTGCAGCAGGAAGAGGAAAGGTACTTGCATATATGACTCAAATCCCACAATTTAGCCTAGACTATTTGACAAGTATGAATTATTTCTTTATTTCTTAAATTTCTATCCCACTTCCTGAGCTAAGGCTTCTATGTATCTTAAGTCTTTAGCAAATCCAAGTATTTTGATATCACTGGGAAACCTAGTTTATGTACTAACCACAAAATGAGCACACCATGTTTGATTCAGGGTAATGGGTTTATGTACTAACCACAAAATGAGCACACCATGTTTGATTCAGGGTGATGGGCAGGCTTCCTCTTCTACAACAAAGCAATGACAAACCATAATTGGTTGTTACAAGAACTAGCTTGCACAAGTCAAGTATTCCTCATTCCCATGTCCTGCTCAAGAGCTACTGGAGATTGCCAAAATATATGGCTAAAAGAAGCTTTATGTGTGAGACACATTCTGCAATTAGCTGACTTGAACATACCCTCATAAAAGAGATGTTGCAACATTCAGTAGAGACAGAACTAGTGTTTTTGCTGAATAAGACATAACCTGAGACCCACAGACATTTCAAATGTACATACTGAAGCTGCATGTATAAATAAAGGAATCCTATACAATACCAAGTAAAGTATTCACTTTGAGTTCAGTAACTTTTCCCACATAGTCAACATCAAAGATGCCCAGCTATCTAAATCCTGCGAGTTCTTATTAATCAACTCATTCAATTTGAGCTTGATTATTTGGGATACATCTCTAGAAAGGATTCCCAATTAAGCAATAACTAGGCACCATCAGAATTTCTAATTAGTTAATACATTGCATGATATAATATCTCCAGCTGACATTACATCAGATCTTGAGCAATTAATTGAAGAGCCAAACATGTACCAAAAGTATTAATCACCTGCAACCAAGTTGAAACAGACAACAGAAGTTTCAAGTTAAACAGTAAACAATCATCAGCATAAAGAATAATGTTGATTTCTAAACTATCGTGCACAAAGCCAAAAATAATATTATTCAGTGCACAATTCATAGTACAATCCAGAGCTTCCAAACATAAACCAAAAATCAAAGGAGAAAGTAGACATCCCTATCCAGTACCTCTCCCAAGTGAAAAGAACAACCCCCCCACACACACAAAAAGATAGCTCCAGATCTGAATATAAAATTCTAACCTTTCTCAAAAACTCTGCCAGATAGCCAAAATAACTCAGTGTTAGTGAGAATACATTTCTAAATTTTGCAGAGGCTGTTTCACCTTCTGAAGAAACAATAGCTGCCTGGTCTGTTCTGTCAGATCCACAACTAATCTATCAGCCCTCTGTCTATGCTGAATATCTCCCAAATGATCTGCTCAAACCAATGTTGTAATGTCTTGAAATCTATCAGCCAGAATTGTAATCAGTATTTTAATATTCACATTAATTGATGAAATAGGGCAATAGTAAGTATGATCCCTTCAGGCTCAGGAACCACAGTAATATAAAAGCATCATTTCACGATGAAGAAGGGGAGCCTATTTAAAAAACATGATTATTCAGAGACCAACAATTTGAAACTAATTGGTTGAAAAGTGTTTTCTGCCACTCAACTAGAAACTCACATGCATTTCCTGTATCCACATTCCTGATTGCTGTCATAATTTCCTCAAAGTCCAAAGGAACCAAAAGGAACAGCCATTATAAAGAATCCAAATGCAAAAGATCAATATAAGAGGGGAAAGTATGCATAGCCTGCTTAATTTCCCATATTATGCAAATCAGAATAAAGCTTTCAAAACTCTGAATGAATATTCGTGAAAGAGGGCTGCTTTCATCATTTTGCTCTCATCCTTGACAGCTGAAATCCGTAAAAGGTTGACGGTTTTGCTGCTGAAGAGGCTGTTGTACTGCAGGTCAAACAAATGCAGTATGGATCACACTGAACTTGTGTGCTTGGGCACAGAACTCAGCGATTGCAATCATTCAAGGTTCTTGCCCACTTGGAAGACAATATCCATTTAAAACCCCATTCTTATCATTTTTGTTTATTTCTAGGTTTCATTGTTCTGCACGCCAAGAAAGAAAAGATGACAAAAAGCCTACCACCAGCAGAATAGCATTTATCTTGCCTTCACGTGAGTTTCCTTAAAACAGGACAACATAAAAGGATAGTCCAGATTTCAGATAAGCCTTAATTTGAAGAAAGGCTCACAGGATTTCAGGACAATAATTGACTGGAAAAATTAAAATTTTTTTCCAGTTTCTGGGATTTACAGTAGCATGGTACAAAATAATTTGTATGCATACGTGCTTCTTTGTACAATACCATTAAGACCAGCAAATCCAAACTGTCCCTGCTGTTTCCCAGCCAGGGAACTTCACACCCACCCACTTGCATATGTGAGTGTCCTCACCCCGAATCTCTATATCCCAGGCATCAAGGTGAACTAGTCATATAATATGTAGCACTGCCATGTTCTGGCTTGAAAAAAAATCTATTTACTTATGGGTTGAAATAATAAAATCATAAAGTTGGAGGGAGCCTTGCAGTCCATCTAGGCTAACCCCTGTTTATGCAGGAAATCCAAGCTAGAGCTTCTGCAACAGATCGTTTTTACCCTCTGCATTATGCTCTCTTGTGAGCACTGTCAGTAACTGAGTCCACTGCTCTTACCATTAAGGTGTTTCTCCTAATTTTCAATCAGAATTTATCCTTCTGCAAATTTAGCCAGTTAAATCTAGTCTGGCCCTCTGGGGCTGCAGAGAGCAAGGGCTTCCAGTAGTGAAGTTGTAAAGCTAGGCTAATCAGTTGAATAGCTGAATTATTATGCACAATGAGATGGTACAGACCCAGACTTGATGTTCAGAACGGTGATTTTCTGCTCTGAAAGGGGTAAAAGACAAGAAATGAAAATAAGGTGGATACATGTCTTATGGTGCAACCTACAGACATGTGTTTGTTGCTGCATAATGGTGAATATTATCCTATATTTGCATTTTTCCCTTTATACAGCAAGTGAGTTAAAGAAGCATGAGATTGAAAAAGTGGAAATACTGACGACACAAGCCATCCTAAATGTTGCAAAGGAGAGTGCAGAAGCACATGGCACAGTACAGTAAGTCAAACAGGGCAAAACAAAGTGCATTCAAGAAGTAAGAAAATATTGTCAAAGGCAGGTCCAGCTTAGGATATTTCAGTACCACATAATACTGCCTCCACCTGCTAAACCACAAGGGACACAATCCTTCTGACAATTGTCCTGCATAAATCAAATGCAATGGATGAAAAATGCAACAATTGGCCTAGTGCTATCAATTATGTCCAAAATCTGCCACTCATGGTGGCCATCTCACCTTGCCTGATGGTAGGGTCACTTCTGCTGTAAGGTCCTGCCTTCATATGTTGTTTTTAAATAGTCCTGGGTTACCCAATGCAGATGTTTCTTAAGTGCCACCGTGGCGCAGCACACCAGCTAACTTTTGCAGTTTACTAATTTATCAACTGTGATGAATAACATGCAGCTCCTGTGGACAGATTACATTATGATGACCAGCTACACCTATTTACACAGAAGGGCTGGTTTTTTCAATGGGGTTGGATTGCACCGAAAATGTTAAAGGCATCAAAAGAAGCATTTAGCAAAGGGTTAATACAAAAAGATAAAGTCTAAAATTTAATGCACCACAAATTAAATGATAGCCTTCACTCAGCATTGCTTAATTCAACAGAATTGCTGTTTTCTCCTAAATAGGGTGTGAAAGCAGATCTTCAAGGGCATATATATATTCTGTTTTTAGAGTATTATTAATATGTTCCCTAATAGAACTCATAAGAACATCAAAAGAAAAGCCTACCTACTCCAGCATTTTGATTCTGCACTGACTAACCAGATACTCATGAAAAGCAGGTCATGAGTACAATACCCCCTCATAGTCATATTCCCCATCCAGTGGTACTGGTAGGCATATTGCTTCCAATAATGGGGATGGCATATAGCCATTATGACATAGCCTTTAGAAGCCTTATTTTCCACTAATTTATTTAATCCTTTTAAAAAGCCATTTGGGTGGCAGCCATCATTGCATCTTGTAGCAGCAAACATTGCTAAACATTAGATTCCTTCTATTTTACAAGGGAAGAAATGCAGAGTCACACCTTCCCAATATTTTTTCCAACAAATACAGCCATGTAAAAGACTCAGCAGCCTTTGTTAAATATACCTCTGTGTGGTCAGGACAGGCTACTTTTTATCACTTTATTAATAAAGTCATGCTTTGCCTTAACATCTGTGTGTAATGCTTACTTTATTGTTTCAGGACAGAAAAAGTCGATGAAGTTATTAAAGAATGGGAAGGCTCTTTCTTTAAGGACAACCCTCGCTTAAGGAAAAAATCAGTTTCACTGCGTTTTGATCTCCACCTGGCAGCCACAGATGAAGGTTGTTTACAGACTAAACAGAAAAGCGTGCCTGATATTGAAGTGAGATTGGTCATGAGGAGGTCTTGTAGCATCCCATCCATCAAAACTTAAATCAGCATCAAACTGACCCAATGATTGCTCATGAATGGGTTTCAGAAATAAATATTAATATGGACGTAGATGGACTACATGATTGGCTCCTGTCTGTCAAAATCAGAAGCATATTCTTTCAACTAACATATATTCCTATAAACTAGTGTTATTTTGAAGATACTAGAGAAGTTTAAGGATGTTACATTGAGAAACAATGCCCGTTAGATTATTATGCTCCTACTGGAATACTTTGTTTTCTCATTTATTTTCCTTCAAAGGCAATTTCTTCGCTTTTAGAAATTTAACAAGCATTTATGAATGTAGTATGTCAAAAGACCTGTCTTTGCAGAACAGAAAATGCACATCTAAAATTATTAACTCTAGTATAAGATTAGGACTGATGTAACTGTAACTGATGTATCACTATCGTAAAAAAACAGTTGGCATTTCTCATCCAGCAAGTGATAAATCCATATAAAATTTCATGGGGGCAAGTATGCCTCAGTCCCACTAACTTCCATGCGATACATTGCAGAAAAAAATGAATGACCACTGCAAGGCTCATATATACAATGCTTCTTCTAACAGAACTGGCCAGTAATTGTACAGTTTACCACCATAGGCAGATTTCTTCCCAAGGGATCGATGCTAGTATTTCCAAAACTCTTTTTAAACACCATTTCAAACTATAACTTGCCATATGTTGTTATCAGCACTTGTGAAATCCTGGTAGATTAATCCAAAAAGAGGCTACAGCCAAGGTAATAATTTAACAAATAGGAAGGTGCCCATGGCTACTAACTATCATTGTTCTAATTGGCTTCTGTTTTGGTGATAATTGCAGGGTTATTGTCTTCTGGCCTATGATCTAAAAACGTGAGAACATGTGAACTATCCATTAACCTGGTTTGCACAACACAGCAACCCATGGTGGGTTGTCTCGCTTGTCTGTTTCAAGGTGCCTTGTTGTCACATCAGCTTATTGTGATGTGCAAACCAGCCCAATATGTAGGCCATGTCAAATGGCCTGTTTGGTATATTTCTTACTACCCTTTCATTGTGACTTTGACCAAGGAGAAACTTTCCTTGAAAAGCAACTGTTTGCAAGGATTTTTTTCAAAGCATTTTCCTATGTTTGCTTAGATTGTTAACCTTTTTCTCAAAGGCTTTAAATAGTTTACTGGTTTCTTTAATGACTTGCCAACTCATACTTTTGAATGGAAAACATTTATTGTAATCACAATAGATTGAAATCCTGGTTTCTTAGAAACCAGTGGCAAAGCTATTGATTTTGAAATATCCAGGGTTTCAGCAGAAGCCTGGTAGTTACAACAATAACAGGGATAAAGATATTTCAAGTATAAAATACTGATGATTATGTCCGTGCCTATAACATTTGGCTGCCATTTCAAAACCTAATCCTTTCAAGATGTTAGGACCTCCACTCCCATCGGTCAGCATGGCCAAGGATCCAGAATGCTAGGAATTGTAGTCCAAAACATCTGGAAGGCACCAAGTTAGGGAAGTCTGCCATATGATCATATCAACTGGATCTACAGCTGATCAAATGAAGCTAAAAAGGGCTACAAACTGAAGCCAAAATCATGCTCAAGTCTTACATGTAGAGCATCTTCTCATAATAAGCCAACCAGGGAGAAGTAAAATATTTTTACATTTGTGCTCCATCATGCCAATTCAGCTATCGCACAATTACAAGCAAAAAACATTACAAAAGCTATGGCTTTTTAACAGTCTAACCTGTTGCCTGATTATCACCTATAATAATGTGTGCTATAATTAGCCATTAAGGGGCCATGAGTTCATGTCTTCCTTCAAAAGCTGCACTTACAGAATTTTCATGTGTTAGCAATCCAATTTTCTCCTATTTTTGATGCAAAATTCACTTCTGGAGGTGAGGCATCCCAAACCAAATGGTATTCCTAACAGTCTGTTTGCAAAAGTACCCTTGGTCCAAATGGATACTAGAAAAGCAAAATCATTTTTCCCCACTGGTGAAAAGTGTCTGTTATACCTTCTGTTTATACAATGAATAGAATGACAGGTTATCTGAATCTTTAGTCTGGAATACCAAAGATCGAAGTTATCTATAGCCAAAGTTCCAAAGAATGGCACAACTACTTAGCACGTCCAACAGTTTGACCAATACTTTTTCAAATTGTATGGTAAAGTACTACTGAAACAGAAATGAGTTTCAAAAGCTATCTGTGGCAAGGCGTGGGGGGCTGCTTTTCAATAGTTAAGAAGAAAAAAATCTGAATGGGTTAGCTTTTTTCTATGCCTAAAATGATTCTTTGGGCGCTGGATTTAGACACTTTTTGTGACATTTGCCTTATACACAGGAAGACAGAATGTTTTATTCCCTAATCTAGGACAGCATGACTTTTCTTGAAAAGGTAAGGTCATGGGAAACAGTGGAGAGAAGCATAATTCAAACTCACCACCTTCTGTGTTCATACCAAACATCCCAAAGATTCACTGGATTTTGTTTCCACAGCACAGATACATCATCTGTTTCTACCACCTTGGAAACTCAAGTCACCATCTAACCATTTTAGATGGGATTGCATGTCTTTCTTTCTATGCTGCAGACAGTAAAATTCTTGTTTTTAAAATACTATAAACTAAATGTGAAAACAGGTATTTGGCTTTTTAAAATGAACTTATAATTAAATTATTGTGCTTTCTTTGTGGATATACTTTTAAATTAGAGGGCACTACATGTTGTCTGTATATCTTGGAGAATCAGGTTCAATGTTTATTTAGGTCTTCAGTCGCATGTAATAATTTTGCTAAGGTATCAATGGTTGCCTTATTACATATGGCATGCATTACAGGAAAAAAGACACAGCAAATGCCTTGCTGAAATTCATGAACTTCCAACTTTTAACAACATGCAAATGAAGCATTTCTACTGCAGGTTCTTGTTCTATAACCTGAAATAGTATGTCTCCTGTTAACATTTGATCAATAAACTGATCTAGCATTGTTAATTTTTGATTACATGGCATTCTGAATGTAAAACTGCCTAATTACTCTGCACCTTTTCCCTTTTTTGTTGGAACTTAATTTGTACTTTTTACAACATTTAATTTCAAAATTAAAAACTAATGTTGAACATTAAAAACCATGGGGATATGAATTTACCAAAGTAAATGACACCACTGTATGCAAATAATAAAATTGAGTCTGGCTAATATTACCATTATGTCCTGTGAATCTTCTCAATACAGCAATGAGAGAGGTATTCATATGTGATTGTCAGCAATCAGAGAAGAATTTGTCAAATGTCTGTGATTTCTTCAATTATTTAGTCAATTTTCCTGCAGTTCAGCATGCAGGGAAACTGATAAGATTACCTGCCTGCCCCTCCGCCCCAAAAATAGCTCTAAAAGCTAAGTGGTATGACAAAAAACAAAATTACACCCAATACAGTATCCAGCAAGTATTGCCTGCAGAACAAAGTTCCACACAGCTTATACTGCAGTGGAAAAGTCTTTGCTCCACACCTAATCATAATTATAAGTCTCCAAAAAATAAAAAGGAAGCAGATTTGCATAAGAATCACATATACTAGTTTATATAGAGATACAAACTTTAAAATTACTATTTTATGGTTGAACTAGAGATACAGTACATCTTATCACATGTGGAAGATGATGGCCTGTGTGCCTGTTTGGGCAACAGCTGATGGCCAACAGTTCTTATGATTCATTATCTTTAAACTGGAATTGGACAGGTCAGCCCTTCAAATGAAAAACACATTCAAAGAGAGAATGTGGTAGCCCTTCAAATCATTCTCTGTGAAAGAGAACACACACGACCACCCTATAAAAATAGGGGCAGCTTTTCTCAAATGGTATTAAAGAATAAGGCACACACTGGAGAAGGTGTTAAGAATGCTGTTCAGAACCCAGACTATTTAGCACTGTGAAGGTGAAAACCAGCACTTTGGATTGAGCAAACAATATAACTGCACTATGAGTGACATCTTATGACTGATCCTTCACAGCCCAGCCAGAAAATTAATCAGTTGAAGCTCCTGAACCCTTTTCCCATGTAAAGCATATTATGGTAATCTAGACGGGATGTAACCAATCCATGAACCCCAGATGCAAGATCACAGCCAATTTTTATTTAAAGACCTTTTTCTTTCAACAACATTTTAATCGTTTAACATTAGCTATATAGGTTTTAATCTGCAGCCAGGGTGGATCTGGATTTTATTTGTATTCTGTTTTATTCTTATTTATGTAAGCCGTCCTGAGGCTATGCAAAAGAATGGCATACAAATACTCTAAATACATAAATTTACAGTCAAAACTGTTACAAGACAGTCATGAGTACCTTTGCGAGTCAAATAATAAACTCTCTCCTGTAAAGGTTTAACTTACTGACCCTCATTCCCCTATAAAGGCACTTGTTGGAGTATCTGATTTAAATGAAGCATGAGGTCAGGTATAATCAGCATACTAATCAGATACAGTGGTGCCTCGGCTCGCGAACGCCTCAGTTCACAACCGAATCAGGTCGCGAACAAAAATTTCGTGAAAATATTGACTTGGGTCGCAAACTCTGCATTGGGTGGCGACCAAGATCGCAGCCATCTCCCCACCCCCAGTGGGGAGATGGCCACGATCGTACTTGTGTTCATGCAGGGAAGACGTGCGTGATCACAGGCACACTCCTGAAGGAAAGATGGGCGCAATCCCGGCCATCCCCCCCATTCCGCCAACCAGCGTGATTGTGACCATTCCCCCCTCCCCGAGCAGGGAGATGGCCAAGATCGCAGTTGCATTCATGCAGGGAAGACATGCATGATCACGGGGGCGTTCCTGCAGGAAAGATGGGTGCAATCTCGGCCATCTCCCCCCTGCCTTCAGCACGATCACAGTCATCTCCCCACTCAGGGGCGTGGAGAGATGGCCGTGATCATGCCTGTCTCTCCCTCCCCCAGTGCTCCCCATTCATGCCTGTCTCCCCCGCTCCAGCGCGCTGGGATGATGGGCATGATCTCGGTCGTGCTGGGGGGGCAGGGGGGCAGGGAGATGGCCACACTTGTGTTCAGGGTGGTGGTGGGGGGGAAATGGCCACGATCTTTGTTGTTCTTTGTCACTTTGCTTCACATTTTTCTGATTAAAAAAAAATGGTTACAGAATGGATTAACCTTATTTACATTGAACCTTATGGGGAAATTTAACTTGGCTCACAACCAATTTGCATCACGACCAGAGTCCTGGAATGGATTGAATTCATGAGCCATGTTACCACTGTACTATCTTCCACATAACAGATATTGCTCACCATAATCACATATTTAAAAAGGTTGGATAGTTGTAACCCTGCAAAATAAACACCAAGGAGTAAAGCAATAGTCACCAAATAGCATCTTCTTATATTAGTTAGACAGATAAGAACCAAATTACCAAAACTTGAACTTCTAACCACTTCCACTTAGCCCAAGAGAATGTGATTGTTTTATCATATCAAGAAATGCTGACTTATTTCAGAGCATGAAGA
This sequence comes from Varanus komodoensis, assembly GCF_004798865.1. Lineage (NCBI taxonomy): Eukaryota > Metazoa > Chordata > Lepidosauria > Squamata > Varanidae > Varanus > Varanus komodoensis. Next base: position 4,850,859 of record NW_025336088.1, on the reverse strand, counting down.
GGTATTTGTTCAGGCTGCCAACAACATTCATCTACTAGGCCTACTTAACAGCTGCTCTTTTTAGGCCTGTTTAACCTGATAGATACAGAAGTAGGAAAAAATAGTTGCGTCCAAGAGCTGGCCACTCAGTTTGATAATCCAAGGGTTAGAAAACATCAGGGAGAAAACAACCCTTCAGTAAGGTTAGTTGCTAGGTAAAGCCATAAGTGAATACATGATGTGTCTTGGAAGATATTGATACAGAGATCACCAAACCTCTATGTAGCTTTGTGATCAATGGGGGCGGGGGTGGGGGGAATCAAAAGCCACAGCATAGTAATATTCTCTGGGTTCAAAGGGGTCATCCTAGCATTGCACAGAACTGTCCAGCAGAGATCAATAAGACACTGTGAGTTCATTCATAAAGTGTTAGTGTGTAGATGAATTGCTAATTAGCACAAGGAAATTCCTTGAGTTTGTTCATGAGACACAACTGCCTCCCCAGTAAGGTTCATAAATAAAGGTAGCAAACAATGTCTCATACTTAAAACAACAACAACAACATGTTAATTTCTGTCTTTGGTTTTGCCAAGACCCTTCTATTCACTGATTGCCTAGTAGGTCCAAAAATATTTGCTTAAGACGGAGCATATAATTACTGGACAATCAAAATTATTACCACCGAAAACTCCACCCTCCAAAGTTCCAGAAGTTCTGTCACACATGTAATAAGGCAACCTTGTCTATGCGGTCACTGCCAACTACAATTGTTACTTTTTTATCTCAAAGAATAACAACCTTTTCCTTAACTGAAAGTAGCATTGATAATAACAAAATTACAAAAAGAAAAGCAACACTTTGATAAAAGCAAAAACATTTCTGTTCACTGAGCTGTGTAAAAACAGATTTGGCAAACCAAACAAATAGCTAACATTCAAGACCAATGACTACACAAATCCCTTATTAAAATTAAATATTTTGTTAAGCCATATAAATCTCATCTAATTTTGCAATCCCCTTTTTCTCTATTCAAACATGCCAAAAGAATGTTGATAGACTTTTTTCATCTAAATACACACAATACAAACCTGCCCACAAGAAAATGGCACACCTTAACTGACATAATACTTAATCTGATAGATTTAAGACTCTTCTAATCTGACTTCAAAGTATTCAGTGTTACCCTTCAATAGAATATATAGTTATTTTATTGTGTAGCAGAGGAAGAAAACACCTTTGAGATGACTTGACAGTTGGCTGTTTCTCCAGACAGTGTATGTTTGCAAAAAAAGATGTCTGGAAAATTTCCTGTTAACATTGCTTTTCATCTAAAATCTGATTTTTTATTTTTATTTTTTTGTAACTGAGCTGTTCTCAAAGGTTCAGGTAAACACTAATATTTTTAAAACAAACGTATCTTTACAGCTCAGACACCTGTATTAGCAGGAAATAAAACAGAGCCTCTGAGGTGTACTGGTTAAGAGTGTGGGTCAGGGACTCAGTTCATCAGGGTTCTGGTCCACATTCAGCCCTGAAACCCAGGGGGCCCTTTGGACCGGTCATGGTTGCTGTGAGGATAAAATGGAAAGGAGAAGCGCTTGAGTTCCTTGCGAGTGTAATAATGCCAAGACACTGAAAACTAGAATATGATCCTCGGGCATCCACTTTTCTCTTGGTTGATTCACTGTAAATTTGCCAGCTTAGCCACCCTGAAGTCAATGGTTTATCCCTTTTGAAAATACCACCCGCCCACCTGCACACGCTTTTCTGGAAAACGTCATTTCGTCCTCACGTGACCTAACCCCACCCGCTTCAAGTTTACGGTTACGGTAAATGTAATTTTAAAACGGATTCACTGTTTCGCTACTGCCTAAGGGCAGTTTCTTTTGTAAGTAAGGAAGAAGACTAGGAAGAATATCTTCAACCAAAATGGGGGACTTATTTATTCGGAGAAGCCGTGGCAGGGTTGAGGAATTTTGTTCGTTTCTATTTTGAGCAAGAGAGGAAAGTTTCTGTGGAAAGTATTGAAACGGAAACGGAAGCTACGGCAGCCTCTTCGTCTTCCTCTCCCTGCCCACCATTCCTGCCGTCGCCGTTTGTTTCGGGTCGGAAACAAAGAAGCGAGGCCTGAGGCCCTTTTGGAACTGGTGAGTTTGCCGGGCCCGGTCCGGATGTAGCTGCGGAGAGACCTCCTTCTTTCTTAGGAACCGCACAGCCTCTCCTCCCGTGGCCGCTGCGGAGGTGGGGCTTCCTACCTAGAGGAGGGTGTGAAGAAGGCTCGTCTTCTGGGCTGCCTCTCGCCCGCCGCAGTGGCGGCGATGAGCCCCTGGCGCAAGCACAGATCTGCCAGTCCCTCGTCTCCGAGCTCCACTATTTAGAAAAATCTGATAAAATTAATTATCCAATCTGGCAATACTTTTTAATTCAGATGTTTTCTGCCATAGACTGGGAAATAATTTGCAGTATTAGGTTGTATTTTCAACAACAAGAAAAATAAATTATGGTCACATGTAGGACTCCTGTTTTCCCTATCTAAATAACTTCTAGCATTTTCCAACCAGCTGGGGAAAGCTGGGAGTTGTATGACTTTTCCCTGCCCAAGTATGCACATGATTGTGCCTTAAAGTTTCAATCCTTTGCACACTTAACCACGGAATAAGCTGCATTCAACTTAATGGGCCTTATTTCTGGATAGCTATGCCTAGATATCACAAGTAAATCATTTTAGAAAATTCAAAACCCATCTTATGTTGATTGCTTCAGATCATACTTCTCTCGTACATTTGGTAGCTGCTTGTAGGCATGCTGGTATTCTCATAGGTTCCAGTTCCTTCATCCACAGTATCATGATTATAATCTTAAAAGTTATAAGGATTACAGGGGGAGGGGGAGAGAATGCTTGAAATATTTGGTGAACGTTCTAATCTATTATTTGGGTGCTACAGACATAGCCATATTACATCAGCAACTCAAACAGGCTAGGGTTTCAACTGCTAGCGGGGGAAGAGTAAAAGCATACTCCCCCCCGGCCCCCCCCCCCAAAGTTATATTGCACAGAAATGCATCGGGTCCTGTCCCAGCCCAGCTACAAAGAAGCAACATCCAGTTATTGCAACTTTGTAAATTTTGCTTTTGTTTAGTGCTGTAGAAGTGCCTGTGAATTTAAGAAGTGAAGGGGGGCATTTTTAGACATTTGGTGTTTATAATCTGTATATCAAACACTGTAGACAATAGAGGAGAGAGGGAAATAGTAAACAGGGATAATAATGATTTCATTTAAACCTATTTGCTGCACAACACTAAGCATTTTTTCAGGGTAAATCCATAATTTTATGGAACTTTACTGTCCTACTTAATTTTTAGGATCACAAGCTTAGACTTAGTTGCAGGAAGGTGGGATGGGCAATGTTCGTGCTATTGGGAGCCATTTTTCCCCTGCTATGCCCCCCACTGTTATGGAATTGCCACTAATGTTGGGAAGTGAGGAAAAAGCATTTCCCTTCGAAACAAGTGTGGGATATGTGCTTTGTTTTAGTGAAAGAGAGTTTTCCTGGATTTTAATACATGATGGTGCTCTCTGAAGGTCAAAAAGGATGAGGATGTATATTATTGATGGGCAATATGTTTCTCATCTAGTATATGGGGGATGGTATCAAAGGGCTCCCTGCAAAAATAATAAAATATAAATAATTTTTCATAATTCCACTTAAAGCAGACCCCAGTGTAATCCCTGTGCACTACCAGCAGAGGCTAATAGAAAAGTACATCACATTAGAAGTATCTACTATACAATGGCACTAGATGACTCAGGCTAATAACATAGGAAACTTCCTTATACTATTTACATCTAGTTCAATATTGGTCATACTACTTGTACATCTGTCTAGCCCTTTATTGGGTACTCTGGCTGACAATGGCTCTCTAAGGTCTCAGGCATAGGTCTTTCCTGTCATCTGCTACCTGACTCATTTTAACTGGAGTTGATTGATCTTCAAGTAATTAACTTTGAGAAGACCAGATACCTTTTTTGCCATTTATGCCCCCATGGTGCCAAAACCCTCCAATTAAAAATGGCATTGGGAGCAGCTGCTTGTTTTCAAGCAAATATTGACCCTTTTTGTTCCTCTGTAATAGCTAACAAGTACTAAAAGGGGCAAAAAAAATTTTTAAATGCATACTCTGGATGTAATTCCATTAAAAATAACTTTTACACTTTTGGGAGCTGCACATTATCTATTCCTGTTCTATGCACAAGGTCTGGATGGTCCCTCTGCAGACAACTGCACAGTAGAACAGAAGTGGGCAATATGTTCTAGAGCTACTATTTGATCTGAGAGAAATTAATTCATAGTAGAGTCCAGCTGGCAAGTGGAGAGAGAAGATGTGAAACTCAAGTCTCAGAAAGCATGAATGGAACAGAACCTTAAATGCTCTCCTAATTTAAATGCTCCTTATTAATTACCAGCTAGCTAGCAAGTTGAAAAAAATGGGGTTTGGGTTGTAATGGGAGAGCTATGCTACATACTTTCCAAAATGTTTGAGGATGTTATTATATGTATCTTTAGGCAAAAAATAGCCATCTCCCAGCATGGTTGGCTAGAGAATGTTTTAAGCCTTTTATACCTGTCTATCCCTGCATAGGATTGTAGTCTAAATCAGGCTGTGAGGTGTTTAAGAAAGCACTTGCATGACCATAGTTGTTCATGTGTTACCAGAGGTGAGGGATTTGCTCCTTGTATTACAAGCAGAGCTTGATCATTACTGCTTTTTCTGCATCACAGTAAGATGAATTCAGGTAAAGCTAAGTATCTTTAGTCAGTTTATAATGTGATTTTGCTTCTCCTTTACACTATGTATTTCCCTGTGCCGGAATAATGGAGGGGAAAGGGAATGCTTTCAGAATTATTTCCTCACCACTGGAAGTACTTGGTTTCAAATAGTCCCCACTTTCTGCTATTAGTGAGGATCGATATATGAGGGGTGTGTCCGTACTGACATTAGTAATACTAGGGAATTACACAATCTTGTTTTGTGTTTGGCTGATGGCCACTCTCTCAGTTATGGACTTTAGTTATTGATGTCATTAGTGGAGTGTGTTGGGATAATTTTTATGCATGTGTCAAAAGAGAACATGTTTTACAATTTTGTTCTATTAATATTTTTCAGATCTAATGTCATCTGGTTGAACTACCAAAATGTCAAGTAAGTTTAGCAGAAGTTTTTTTGTTTAGTATATCATATCCAAATTATTTCATTCCATTGCTCAGTGCTGATGATGGCTGCACTTTCTAAATCAAGGTACCTCTGGTCCATGGGCTAGATATGGCCCTTCAGAGAACCTTATACACTATGAAAGCTTCCCTTTTGCCTTATCTCTGGATCAAATTAAGTGATCTGGTTTGTAAAACATGACAGCCCGTGATGGATTAGTTTATCCATGAGGTGCTGTAGTGCATGCCAGCCACCATTATGAATTTGCACCCTTCATCCAGTCCCTGCTAGTGGGGTCATCTGAGGATTGTCCAATTTAAGATTATACAAGGGTGGCTTAACCCTCAAATAACCTTGGCCGGCATAAGAATCCACAACAGCCTCTGTCTGGGAATTGCTTATTCATAATGGCAGCTAGCACATGCCATACTTCCTTGAGGTTGAACTAACCCACAGTGGGATGTTCTGTCATGCAAAGTGGTTCAAGGTGACCAAGAAGAAGACACACTGTTCCGCAAATACTGTTTCCATTCCTTTCTCTATACCCTTTTTACTGCTATTTTTCCTTGGTCTGCTATCCCTATAATGGGGTTACGGGTGAGGATTTCCTGCATCAGAACCCTGCAGCTCTTGTTGCTTGTACCACTGACCACAACTGCAGTCACTCTGATTGTGCTGTCTTACACTCTCCTGACACTGCTTGCACAGTAAAAAGACTCCTGACACTGCTTGCACTTGCTCACTTGCACGCTCTCGCTTTCTTGCTCTCTCTCTCTCACACACACACACATTTCGACACTGGGGAACTTGCAAATAAGTAATATACATACAAAATACAAGGGGTATAGTCACAGGAGAGAACTGTATCAGCCATCAGTCTTCATGCTTAATTAAGGTGAAGGGATGTACAAAGAGTCAATCTGTTAACTGTTAAATTATTTGGGCTTGCTTGTTCTGTTAATGTCCTCAACTTCTTAGGAACTGCACTCACAAACCACAACTTGGGCATTCCTGTAATAGTGTTTCAAGTGTTTTCTAAACTTACAGCCTTTCCTCTTTCTTCCTTTCTTTTTTTGCTCCACCATTCACATTTTGATTTGCTATTCAAAAACTTTCATTACAGTCTCTATGTTCCACCTCCTTTACATAGTCATTCTTTTTTCCCTTTCTTTTTGAAACAGAAAGGCCGTCTTATGCCCCCCCTCCCACCCCAGCCCCCACAACCGTAAGTATGGATGTATTTCTCTTCTCAGACTCTGAAGTCTGTCTTCATCTTATTCCCACAGAAAGGGTATAAAGAATCAGACCAGCAGTTCTGCTCTCTGAATATGGTTAAACTCTGATTCAAATCCATACTGCACAGGTCTTTGGCAGCCTTACTTCTGGAGTTCTCTTAAATGTCATTTTCAAGAATTAGAACTGAGGTCTAACATGTACAGAATATATGCACTATCGCCTAAAGTATAATTTGAGCCTTTTTGGTATACCATTTGGCTTAACTTGAAAAAAATGCATTTTTGTTGCTTGCTGGGACTGCATCTTTAGCTTAAGTTATTGTTATCCCTCCAAATAATCTTGCTGAAAACTCCACTTTCTTGAAAATCAGAGAAAATGCAAGTTGTGTGTTTATAATAATAGGTGTTTGCAAATTTTCATGTTCTAATAATTTTATGTTGAATTTATTCCAAAAGAGGGAGAAGCAAAAGTGCTGGTCCAAATGATATATGGTTTTATTTCCATATTGAAACTGACAACTGAGTTTTGAATAATGGTTGTAGAATTACTTTCTGAGCAAAAATATTAGGAATGCATTTGATATATACAGTGACTAAAGCAAACTTGTTTTAAAAAAAAGTCTTCCAAAGAGCAGAAGGTTAGGATTCAGTCTAGGTCTATAGATTCCACTGCTTGCGAACATTTGGATCCAAGGTGCTTCCAGGGCCTATTTGCAGAGTTGAGCTGCAACTTACACACTTACTGGACTGTCCAAGAGCAGTAATTTATATATTTGCAGCCCTTCGGGTTCATATATACATATGAACTCATCTGGATAAAGCACCTACATTTATAGAACTATAGTTTAAAAACACTGAAATAAATACTGAAAGAGTGTCCATTTTATACTCTTGCATTTTCTCTGATCAGTAGATTCTTGTCCAAGGGAAAAATATTTAATTGCCTTAATTTTTGTGAATCTTCGGAGAATTCCAGAGCTGGGAAGTGTCCAGAATTTGGAATACTGAAAAGAAGGGTGGATTGAATCCCTTCTCCTTTCCCTATGTCAGTGCTATATTTTTTATTTGTTTTTATTAATCTATGACTGTATTGCCTTTCTTCTAAAGATTCCCCATTATTTTGGGATAATATGATCTAATGATCGCTACATTACAAATAATACCCTTCTACTGACAGCCTTCTTACTTGGGCTATATCAGTTTAAAAAAACTTACCAATCTGTTGGCTCCAGGCTCAAAGAACTCTATGGCTCTTTGGATAAGAGATAGAACCCCCACTGTCTAATATTGTTTTATCCTGCTGTCCCAACATTCTGTTCCTGCAACGTTTACATAGAAGGAAATTCCACTGTTTTCTTTAGAGCTCATGTTCATCAAATAAATTTTACCACTTGGGTCCCTATAAGGAGTATAACTCCCTGTCCTTTGAGATCTCTCAATGTTCCAAATTCTGCTTCCATGGGAGATGAAATTTTGTGAATGTGCGGAGACTAATATTTCATAATTTCAGAAGGTAAACTATTTTCACTAATAATTTTGTGCCACCCACAGAATACCTAAGTAACCCTATGCAAATACGTTTCCGTCGTATTTCATTTTCTAGAATGGCTCACAAGTGATAATTAAAGAAAGACTTTAAAAACTGGAAGTGCTGAAAACACAGAATGTCATCAGAATGTCTGGGCAGTGTACAGTGTAATTAAAACAGTTGATTCACAAAAGCACATCAGCATTAAAGCAAATCCAAAACATAGTTTGAAATACTTGGCCTATAAAACATTCTCCTGGTGCCCAAGGGCATGACGTTCAACACTAGGCAGACTTCTGTGGGGGTGTGCAAAGATGAACAGTTGCAGAGTACATTCTCTCTGTCCATTTTGACACCTCCCTCTTATCACTACCTACTTAAGCTCTTGGACGCACTTCTGCATAGGATCTAAACATACAGGGAGGTCCATGTAGAAGCAAATGATTTACACCCATCAAATCCCAAACATTATAGGGCTTTAAAGATTACTAGAACCATTTTTAAATGTGCTCAGTGGACCAGCAGCCAATAAAATCATTTGCGGACTGGTGAGATAAATTTCACTTGCTCATAACTAGTTAATGATCTAACAATATGAGCCATACAAAATTTTATGGGTTGCTCTTCTGGACTTTGACAATGTCAGTTTTCTGTCCCATATAGTTCCTAATCTAGTCCTATAGCAAAATGTGCCAGCAGTGGGATTTTAAGCTGCTTTTACAGTTTTATGTTGGTTTATTTTTTTAAAATCTGGGAACAATTGATGGCAAAAAGAGAAGGGGACAGCAGAGGATGAGGTGGCTAGATGGAGTCACAGGGGCAGTGGGTGTGAGCTTGGGTGAACGCCAAGGGATGGTGGAGGACAGGAGAGCCTGGAGGAATGTTGTCCTTGGGGTTGTGATGGGTCAGGCACGACTTTGCAACTAACCACAACAACATTTTTTAAATCTTGTATTTTAGATATGCTGTGTTTTGTACTGTTGACAATACACTTGATTGTTAGCTGCCCTGAGAAGTCTGTTGAAGAATAGGATATAGATATAAATAAGTATTACACATGAAATAAATGAATTGATTTTTGCATAGCATGAATAGCTAAAGAAAACATAACTATGTGAACTAATGCTTGAACATTTACCATCTTGTGATATATCATGCTTTCTAACATTGAGAATATGTGAGAGTTTTATATAGTTTTGCATGGGCACCTACACAGACACTCCCAGTTATTGCAAGTCAATTGTAAAGCTGTCTTTTTGTGGGGAGATACTGAAATATCTTCAGGATTTTCATTTTAGGTGGGCTGTAACCAAACTAGAAGGTTGGGTGTTAATAATTTTACTTTTATTGATTGTTTCTGAGTGCATGTTTATATTAGACATGAAATTTGCTACTCGCATAGGGAGCATAGCAACAACCACACAAACTGGTAGCTAGCTGATAAAACAGTGGGTGATTCAGACATAATGGGACATCATAAAAGCTCCTTTCCTGCATGCTACTTCTGCTTCTGACACAGATCAAGGAAAGAAGCCACAGTCTGTCATTTTGTCCAAACCAGCAGATGATGCTTTGCCTTTGCTCTGCAAACCAGGATAGTAGACTATGATATGATCCACAGCTTTGCTGGTTTTTATACAATGGCAGACAGTTCACTCCCACAAGCCTCAGATCAGGGTTGGCAAGATGGAACTACAGTGGAAAGAGGGTATACAGTATTCCACGGTTGTTCATTTCCATAACTTTGCTGTTTTTTTCCTTGATAAAACATAGTTTAATATTTTTCTGAGCAAGACTAGAATTTCTCTCGGTCTTATTCCTTAGATTCTGACTTTATCTTTATGTATGGTCACTGTTGCCTATAGCTGTACTTTCTAGCCGATGGTAAGAGAAGCTTCTACCATCTACCATGTGTGCTCAAGTTTGCTCCCAGGTGTTTAATAAAGTTGTTAAACAGCAGTGTGTATCACCCACCTTTTTTAACCAGATGATATTAATTCCTTCTCCATTTGATGAGCATTAATCCCTCCAACACATGTTCCTGATGTTCATCCACCTTCACCATTACAGCTGGTTCGGTGGCCATAGGTTTCGGAACCTGTGAACAGCTTATTCATAAGGATCCCAGCAAGCTGTTTCAGATGTCTGTCTGAGAAACCCTCGGGTAGCAAATGCACAGTGAACTGGGATACTTACATGCAAGTTTTTGTTTGTTTGTGTTTTTGATGAGTAGCCTATATATTCTCAAAAAGAACCAGAACATACAAAGATAATGAGAAGCAAAGTGTGGGGGTGGGGGGGACGAACACACGTACACACACAGAAAGGAATGAAATCTGTGGTTCCTGATCAGTAACCTTGGCTTGCAGATTCTAGCATATTATGCTTTACACTGTGCTCATCACTGCACATGAGAAAGTGAAAGGCTGATAGCATGGTACAAAATAATAACTGCTACCAAGGCAGTTTCTTTGGTCTATGAAGACTGAAGACTGTCTTTCTGTTCTTGAAAATACTTGTATTGTGTGGAAAGTGGTATGGATGCCATGGGCTGCATTGGATTTCACAAAGGGCCAAATACTTTTGACAGTCTTTTATTAATGAGTATATTTAATATATAAATGTGTATACTACCTCCATTTATGAGAAGGTTGAGGTGAGCATCGGATATTTTACAGGCCAGTACTCAAAAGCTACTACTTGTTATATGGAGGGTTACCTTTTTCAGTTTTTTCCTTTATTCCTTAATTATTACTTGTTGGAATGATCCATTTATAGCTTACCCTTCTTCCAACAACTGACAGCAGCATTTTAGCTAGCTAACCAATTCCATAATATAGCTCAGCTTGAGAAAATAACTTGACTGGGGTCCTACAATGTGTTCTTGGCTGGGAGGGAATTTGAGCTTCGGTCACTTGCAACCAAACCAACTCTTGGTCTGTTGCATTGTAGAGAGCTGAGTTTCACACAAGCGAATAAAACTTTTCCTCCAGTAATCCCCCCAAACATAACAGCTCCTTCCCTGTAACTTGTGTTTCTAAAACTTTCTATGTTTCAGAATTGCAAAGCACTTATATTTCACAAACATTTCATATGCTGGCTTAGGCCACTAAACCATAGACACATAGAAAGGCAGAAGGGACCTCCTGGGCCATGTAGTCTGGCCCCAGGCTCCAGCCGGCTTCACTTATGTAATACCCAAAATGAACATGTTCAGAATTATTTTTATTTCAGCAAAGGCATATTGTTGATATTTTTCTATTTTTGTGCCTATGAGGCAATGATTCTGCCATTAAGCCACCATTTTAAAGAGATACTGAATGAATATGCACACTTCCTGTTATTGGCTTATTCCCAAAGTGGTTTTATAATATTTGTCTGGTTCTGAAAACCTGTACTTTTGCATGTATGTTTCTAAAATGTGCTTTTTGGCAATAGCTATGGATCCATCCAATGGCCCCTAAATATTGGAAACAACCCTGTGGCCCCTAAATCTCAGCTGTCAGACCATAGGATAGTTCAAAGACAGCACTAAAACTACAGAGCTTGGAATCTAATCCCCTGCCTCCTCACAGCCAGCACAAAAAGAACCACACCAACTGTTTTCCATGGTTGACAAAGCAACCTCAGAAGGGTACCAAAGCAGGAATTGGGGAACAGACAAATTTTAGGGACAAAACAAAGAAAGAGAGTAAAGATTGAAGTGTAAAGCTTTAACAGTGAAGATGTTGCATATGTTTAGTAGGTAGTAGAAAGTTGCCCAGAATAAGAGAAATTCAGAGTATTAAGATAGGACATGCATCCAAAGTCTCACAGAATAGAGTTTCCAGGGGAAATATGTGGCCTACAAAATAGGTGATTATGGTGAAGAAGGGAAGGAAGCCTAAGAACATTTCTGGTGATGGGCAGAGTCAGGAGGACAAGTTTACCACATGCTGAACTTGTGCCAGGTTCAAAAGGAGTCAGTCTCATAACTGGCTGGCGTATTCAAGGGACTCAGGCATCCAAATGAAGGAGCAGAGAGCAGCGGAAGGTTGGAAGGAAGGTTCAAAGCAAGCAAAAGGACAGCTACAGTCTTGTCCTGAAATTACTGATTACTAAGGGGGTTGCCAGGGTCTAGTTGGGTTGGCCATGGGATACCTGACTAGTCAGGTTTAGAAATAAATCTTTCATAGTGGCTTGTTGCATAGTGGCTTGTACAGCTTGAACTACAGAGAACTGCTAAGGTTCCCTGATCTCCTTGACCCATCAGGGTCAATATAGCAGAAGCAGCTGTCTCATCATGTACACATTTTATGATACTGCTTGCTTTAGTCAAATGTGCATATTGTGGGAAAGGTCTTGACCTTTAGTCCATGTCATACTAGAGGCGATGAAAGATCCAGATATAAATGTTAGAATTTAGTTTATAGTACCCATATTTTTTGCAGTTGATCCCTCTGTAAAAAATGTCAGAACTTTAATTTGACAATTGTCATGCCTTTACTATCCCAAGAAACCCTGGGGATTATAGTTTTGTGCTGTATGTTGGAGGAAAGGAAGATATGGGGGACAGTTGTATCATAGGTGGAAGGGGAATAATATTTTCTTGTTCTGATTCTGAACCTTTTGAAGGGCAGTGACATCTTCTAATACTGCGTCATGCCGTAACATTGTTACCAACCTTCAGAAAAGCATAGATGATAAATATATATTGCTTCTTACTTACAAGTAAGATTTGCATGATATGTGGTGACTTGGGTGATCAGAATTTTTACTTATGTGTGCATTATATTTTTGCCCTACCCTTTTAGCCTCACAGCAATCCTGTGAGGTGCATTAAGCTGAAAGAGAGGGACTGACTCACAGTCAAACAATATCCCATTGCTTGTGCATGGAGCCCATTTGAGCAAGTGGCAATTAAACCAGGAAGCTTCTAAGTAATTATAGTTTCAGTTTCATCCAAATCAAGAATCTGTGGTTAATTAGAAGCTTCCTGATTTAATCAAGACTCACTTGAGGGGAGTTTGGGCACATGCAAAATAATTCTGTATAGTGCTATTCACTGAGAGAAGATACGATTGTCTGAATGCAGCCAGTGAATCCCATCAGTCAGAGATTCAAGACAGTGACTCCTCATCCTAAGACCAACACTTTGACCAATATTGTTGTAAGCCGCCCCGAGGCTTCGGCGAATGGGGCGGCATAAAAATGTTTTAATAAATAAAATAAAAATATACCGCACTGGTTCTCTAATGCTGATGTCAAGGAATTTGAAATGGTTTTCAGTTTTGTGTAAGGACAGGTCTCTAAACATTTTTGGCTGGTTCTAAGATAATTTGATGACAGTTCCTTAGAGTTTGTATATCCAAGTTGATGTGGTTTTGGAGGTCAGTGTCTATATTTGGTAGTTCTGTGCCCTTCTGAAGCCAACTGAGATGAAAGCTGCTAACTTACCCCTCTTTAACAAAGTGATTCAGAGTGGTGGGGGAGCATGATTTTACTATGCACAGAAAAAATTGTGACTAAGTAACAAGTAACTACTCAATCTAAATAGTACTGATAGCTTTGGGTGCACCGAGCACCGGTTTTGCCCTCCAGACTGCACTTCTACTGCTTCCTTGCCTTGGCAACACTACAAATGCAGCAAATCGACGACAAAGAGGAGGAAGCTAAAGTGGCCAAATGTAGATGGGGAAAAAATTACATTTTTCTATATTAGCCTTCTGTAGTCATTTGCTGCTGCGGATCTTAGAAGCCTGGCAAGGACCAGATGCAACCCATATGTTGCCCACCCCAAATTATTGGTAGGGGTTTGTGTAGGTTTTTAACAAACTAGATTCTGCTGAAATTGATTATACACTGTTTAAGCTAGAATTGTCAGAGATAAAGCATTGCCACATTCATGTTGGAAGCAGTGACAAGATTTTACAAAGAAAAATTCTGTTTTCTTGACAGGTTTCATTCAGGCTAATTGCCCCTCTCAAGAGGGACCTAGCTGCTGCAACACCTCATTTTGCTTGTTTAAACTTCCGGTTGCTTTTGCATGCCGTATTGCAAACCATTTTCATTTCTCTGTGTTCTCCTCGTTGGGACTCATTTCTCATTCGTGTTTTTGTCTCATTTGTTTCCATCAGCAAATGCCCAGCACACCAGGGTTTGTGGGATACAATCCATACAGCCATCTGGCCTACAACAACTACAGGCTGGGAGGGAACCCGGGCACCAACAGCCGGGCCACGGTAGGAGAATCAACTATTACGTCATCCGGCAAACAACAGGAAGTGACCAGAAATGGCTTTAGAGTTAGGTTCTTCTGAATCTTAGCTGCTACCACTTTTTATATAATATAAACATGAAAAATAACTTTTGGTTTCTTTTCCTTTCTCCCTGGCCTTCCTCTTTCCATTGTTCAGAAACTAAGTTGTAGATAATAGACTTTGATTTATGAATTGGAACAAGATTTTGGGTAAGTTCACATGTATGTCACTTGATGACTGGGCCGTCAAGTATATATTTAAACTTACTGCAAATCAGATGTTGCTGACAGAGCTTTCATGTCACATCTGGTCTCCTCAGATTGTGTTTTCCAAGGGGGCAGCTCACACATCGAGTTGCAAGTCACCAAATGATAAAGTATCAAGTGATATACATGCATGTCTGAATTGGCCCTTCAGGAGCAATTCATTTAGAAGTCAGGCATGCTTTGGCACGTTCAAGACTAACTTGCCTTATTGGAGCATGATCTTTCTGATGTGATGGCCTCCTTCACCAGATGAATGAAACAGTGAAGAGAAGATGGTGGGCATATAAATGCAAAGACTGACCCACATTGGAAGGGATGAACCAAAGAAGCAAATGTTAGAACTAAAGACAGTTTTTCCAGATTTGAGGGAGAAATAACTTTTTAACTCTAGGAAATTCCCACATCTTCTCCAAGTTTGTTGTTTACTAAGAGTAGCATATTTCTCCTCCTTGTGAAGTTGTGTAAAAATCGATATTATTCTGGAATTGGACAGGGCACCACCTGTCTGCTTTCATTATTTTTAAAGCATTTTCCTGTTGTCGCCTTCAGACAGACTATTTATTCCAAGTTCTCATGTCTTTCCTAAAGGTGATTAAAATTTGCAAACTTCTCCCTCATCTGAATAAGAAGCAATTGCCAGCTTTTAATAGGATCCCTCTGTTGCCACCACCATGAACCACTTGTATCTAATGCAAAACAATATTTTCCTGAAAGATGTACTCCATAAAACCCTTTAAATTGCTATAGCCAGGATTATTGTCTCCTCAGCTGGGTAACATATGCATGAGAAAGAATGCACCAGTGGCCCCATTCATGCAGTTCCTACATACTCCCTTACAGGTGCAATGGGGGAAGAAACCAGAAGAAAGTGGCTCCGATGCCCCTGCAGTAGCATGTATTAAGATACCTAACATGGCTACTCTTCTGGAATTAACTAGTAACTGATAACCATAGTAAGTATTAGAAGCATTATTACATTTACTGGATGATCAGGCAAAGAATTAAATAGCTATTGCGAAAGTTTACTCTTAGCTGCTTGCCCCTTAAGTGTTCAGTACTCACTTAATAATCTCCTGATAGCTGACCCACTAGCCTGATAACCTTTGAGGAAGGAAAATACATGGTGAATTGTAAGCTGGCCTGTTTCCCTACCAGCATGGAACTTTCATTCCCACTTGTCCTTGATCATGAGCTTGCAATAGAATCTAAGGAAGTTGCCACCTTTTTCATCCTATTTTTTAATTCTAGTTCTCCCAGAAGAGGTAATTGTGTCTGGTCTGTACCACCATGGCCTGTAGGTAGGGAGCTGAAGTGACCTGCCATCTGAAATACTTCCTTGCACGTGAAATGTAAACCTGCCAGAAAGAAGGGTTTTACCCTCGCCTTTTCCCTCACGTACTCATTTTCTATGGGTAGTAAATTCCTTTGCCACTAAGGGAGAATCATTTAAGCTTCCACTGCAGTCTGCTGTGATTTAGCCCAGCAGTTTTGCCACCTTGGTTGGAGTTAAGCCTGATTCTTCATGGCAGCTATGGCATATATAGGTGCAATATTGGTGCCATAACATATATTATTTCCATGCTTTATTTGAGCAGCAGTGGCTCTGAAACCTAATTTTTCATCAAATACCCAGAAGTCATCTCTTCAGCACCTCTAAACCTGGTCTACTCCTTTAAAAAGTGTAGCCAGTTACCACTTTCCTGTGACTAAAGATTGGACTTGAGTTCTGGTATCCTACTTTTAATAAATTGACTGCTAGAATAATTGTTCAGCCTAATGCCATCCAGTAAATTCATGGCTTACATGCAACTTAAACCCCTTTTCCTCAGGGTTCCCTCACACACATTAAGGGTACACTCCTAAGCCTAGGAAAAGTCTTACAACTGTTATCTTCCAGTATGGCCAGCTGAGGAATTCTTGGAGTTGTAGGACCTTTTCTGATCTAAACATGCATAGGATTGTGCACTCACTTGATAACTTTGAAGGGAGCCTTTTCTCTTTTTTTACAGCCAAGTCAAAAGAAATAAAGTAGGGAAATATAAAGAGAACTGCAAATAAATAACCAAGATATACAGAAACCAAACTACAGTGGTGAGGGGTTAGCTTTCATGCAGGAACATTGACCACAATCCTATATATATTTATCTGGGAGTAAGTTCCATTGAAGTCAGTGGGGCTACTTTTGAATAGACATGTGCCTAGGATTGTGTTGTAAACGTCAAACCAGGATGTATTTTCCCTTAATCATTAATCTCCAAATATTTTAAAAATTTGAACTCAAATTCAGGCTGAAATGGGGGTGGTTTGTTTCTCAGATTTTCATTGTATATATGTCATGAGTGTTTACAGCTTTCTCTGCCATGTATACTTCAATATGTGTGGTTTATCTTTTAAAAATTCCTATTAATTTATAAGCATTAAACTGATTCACTGAATGTTTCCAGATCCATCTTTGTGTGTGTATATTTGTATACATTTGCTGATGCATACACCTCATAAACATGTTTTAATATTTCAATGGAAGTGATGTATGCATTGATTGGTTCATAACATTTCATAAATATGGCAAGGAGAAAACTTTTTCTCCCTTTAAAAAAAAATCTATTACCAATGCTCCTAGAATGCAAGACTCCTGATTTTGCAAACCATTCTTACCATACATGCTTTACCTCTAACTAGGGAATTGTCCCATTACAGTCCATGAGAATTACCATGTTCTAAAGCTGAGATCCATTCAAAGCTGTGTCTGTATGCCTTGTTCTGGAATGGGACTACAGTGTTAAGAAATGTGCTCCAATGTGCCAGTAGAATTTTGCTCATGAAGGCTGTTCCATCAACGTATGTGGAAAAAGGCACTTCCCATAAGTGAAGAAATACACACATGGATCTGTTTCCTGAATGTGAACACCTTGTAGATTTTGTTTTGTCTGCACATCAGAGCTTCTGCTATTGTCAGAAACCACATGTTGAGGACCACAATATAGTGAGATAATTCCTTTGTTCACAGTAAAGCGCTCTCACTGTCAGCAGCAGCAGCTTGGGAGAGTGGTCTTTGTACTCCCAAGGGGTCAGTTTCTCACAGTTGGCACTAAATCCCCATGCGTGTACACAAGGTTGATCATAGCCACTACTTGGAAATTACACTGATTTCAGAACATACATGGAAGTCTAGGCTAGTTCCACTGAAATCAGCAATGCTTTAACAGAAAATGCTAAATCTAGAAATATTTCAGATAAAGTGTCAGCACATCTCTCAAAGGAGAATATTTATTCAAATGCTGTGTTTTGAAACCAGGTTTTTTTGTAGAGAGAAAGGGACTGCGCAGCTGCCAGTCAATAACACATATTTGTTTTAGTGTCTTTCTTTTTCTTTCTTATTGAGTGCAGGCAAGGTGCTTCGCGTTTGTACAAACCTTTAAGGAAGACAAAGGTCCCTCCAGGAACTCACAATCTAATTTGGACTCGGACAGTACAATTCGGACTCATATGATATACAGGTTCAGGGAGCAAGCCTTGCAGAGATCTTGTTCCAATAAATATTCTGGGATTCTTCCCACCTTAGTCTGTCTTTATGGAATAAGTGTAACTTAAGAAGGCCTTGAATGAAAGAAAATCCATACCACTTCAGTTCTGTTCTCTTTCCTCTTCCTAAAGTTACTATCACTTTTCTTTAGCACTGAGGTTGCATTTACACCTGACATTTACTGCTAGTTTGCCACTGAACTTTTTGCAGAATGTGTCCATGCTCTACTACTTGAGTTTCCCCAGTGAGAGGTCAGGGGAAAGCCATGTGCCTATCATTGAAATACATCACAGCTACTCTCAAGGAATTATTGTAAATGGAGCAACACACAAGAGTATGATTCAGAACTATTACTTTCCTTCTTGGGAGAGCAAGAGGAATTGCCTAGGCAGTCCTTGTCAGACACATTAGCCTCTGATCCAGCCAAACTGGGATTGAAATTCATTGGAAATTGGGAGCTAAATCCACAAGATGCTGTGCATTGGCTGCCACAGAAGTGATGTTGTTGGGACTGATGTTACTGCTGTGGTTTAAGCAGGAGTTAAAAGGCAGGTGTGAATGAAGCCTCAGTTAGTGCAGGAAACATAACAGCTGCTCTCATTAGAAAGAGAGAATGGATATTTGAAGCTGATGTTCAAGATGCTACATGTACTGTTGAGATAACTGCTGGGTTTTGTGCAAAATACCTTGCCTTGACAAATTAATGAAAGCTACAAGTCCAGGTACTGTTGCATTACTCCTGTCTCTGAACAAATGTTGGAGAACATACTCTGTTCTCATGAGAGCTAGTAATGTTACCTGCACTTGAGTCTTACTTACCTGTATATGTCTCTTTGCAAACTTGTGCTCTAAATTTCTCAGATGTTTGAGATAAGATAACCAGTGGATATTATTTGGTTCTTCTCTAGGCATCATCGGGTATTACAATCCCCAAGCCCCCAAAGCCTCCAGATAAGCCACTTATGCCCTACATGAGGTACAGCAGGAAGGTGGGTACAAAATTTCACTAAGCGGTGCTTCACATCTGGCTTATGCTGAACCCATTTCATAGTTGTTCTAAAGAGTGCTTGAATTCAAAATCCAACCTAAGTGCTTTGCTTATTTTTTTTCCTTAAGGGAAAACTTAAGAATGCAGGTATCTTCTCCTTCCACAGTGAAGGCTATAGTGAACTACCCAAGTGGAGGGGAAAAATAAGTTTCGCCACAAAATGAAATATGGTCACCATACTGTCGGGGGAGAAATGAAGACTTTTTAATTGAATATTTAGAAAATATTTAAACTTACTACCACTTCATCTGCTAACAAGGATGCATCTGGTGACTTATTGACAGAATTTTCTGTGTTAAAAGTACCCACTTAAAGAGGCAAAGCAGCATTTGTGCAGCTCCATAGATGGACTTTGCAATAGTGACAGTAGAATCTACTTTGCTTTTTTTAAAGTTTTTTTTTTTAAGTCCTCTTCCCCTTTTACTTTAGGGAGAGGGATTGTGGGTATAGTTTCACACGTCTTTTTCCCCTTTTTAAAAAGAAATCAGTGACTTTTTCCTGATAAAATGAGAGCCTAAGTCTTCTGGACAGCGCGTGATCCAGTCCAGTGTCAAGGAGTGACTGAGCCAGGAGGAGGACTGTGTTATCTGCTTTTTTGTCTCTGGTTCTAAAAAACGTTTATTTCATCCAGCAGCCTCTCTTAAGAGAAAAGAGAAGACACATGGCAGAATTTAAGGGAAAGGATGCTGTGAAAAGGATGCTGTGCGGCTGAGAATAAAACCAGGCAGTGGATAAACCATTGTACCTCTGTTTTCCCAGAGAAATAATCGAACAGTGGACATAGCATAGCCAAAATAACTATCTTAATGTTGCCTTGCTTTGTGGTGATAGTTCTCTGAAAGGACCATAGTCATGCTGGTGATATTAACAAAGATGTGTTTTAATTTTATAAGTAGTTAGCTGGAGCTTTACTACAGATGTTTTTATTAAGGTCTGGGACCAAGTGAAGGCGTCTAACCCTGACTTGAAGTTATGGGAAATTGGAAAAATCATTGGAGGGATGTGGCGAGACCTCACTGATGAAGAGAAGCAAGAATACTTAAATGAATATGAAGCAGAAAAGGTACAAAGAAGAAATCTCCCTCTCTCACTCCCAAATGGCGCTGGAAGTCTTTCTCTGTCACACACACACAAAGCTAAAATAAAAAAAAAATTAAAAGACTGGTTCTGCAGGAGGTGATGATAAAACGGGCTCACATACGAGAACATTATTGAGGAAAGAAACTGAATCAACACTTTGCTGTGCAAGGCCAGATCTCCCAGGAGTTTTTAAGGAGAGTATGATAGAATCATGATACCGTGGATGGCTTGAGAAAGAGTCCCCACACACAAAAATCGTGCAGTTAAACCTGAGTCAAGGTTGCGTGCCCTCCCTCTCTGTCCCCAACTCTAAATATAAAGACACGTGGAAATAAAGCACAGTTGCAGAGACTCCCCTCTTCCAGTTCCTTTCAGCATCACATTTCCCTGTATTCCCTTTGCTGTTCATTATATATGGAAGCACTCGGAAAGGGTTGGGTTTAGATGCAACCCTACCCTGCCTTTGGTTGTGAGACCCTTGCAGAAGAGAAATTGAATCTCAGTAAGCTGCCCTGCAATGTCCAATCCTTGCTTCATGTGAAATTTTCCTTGTTTACTGCAAGAATCTTTTAGTCAGAAGAATTTCCCAAGGGCATAGGAGATGGTCTTGATCACAGTTAAAAAAAAATCCCCTGTATTTATCAAATTATAGATAGAATACAACGAGTCGATGAAGGCCTACCATAACTCTCCTGCTTACCTTGCCTACATCAATGCAAAAAGCCGGGCTGAAGCCGCGCTGGAGGAGGAAAGCCGACAAAGGCAATCCCGAATGGAGAAAGGTGAACCTTATATGAGCATCCAGCCCGCAGAAGACCCAGATGGTAAGCGAGAGAGTGCGACATGGTGCTTTCTGCCAATGGCAAGGTGGCTGGTGGCGGAGTGGCAGTGGGTATTTGACAGTGGAACTCACAGGATAGTTCTTTGTAGCAAAGTAGTCGCTTGTCCTCTAACTCAAGCTGCTTGGCGGTGAACTGTCTGCAGGTCTCCTCATATACGCTGCCTGGAACATCAGTGTATATTCTGTAATTAAAATTTTGAGTCTTCAAAATGAATAGAGTCAGATTGCACAAACACATGTCACTGTTTTTCTAGTATATTAAGCATATTTCAAGCAATGATAGGAAGTTCCATTTTTCATCTGATGTAATTGATGAACATGCATGATGATATAAAAACCTTTAAGTATTTCATCTATCAACTAACTCAAAATCTCTTGCCAGTACTTGTGCAACCAGGCACCTGGAATTTTTTAGGTGCCTAAAAATGACATCTAAGAATTTGAATGTTGCTTCTAGTCCCTGCACCAGGAATCGAGGGTATTATGCTGTGTCCTGAAAAAAATTGCCCTCTTTCTTAGTAGCCCGGATCCTTTGAACATCCTTTTCCAATTGGCACCTTCTGTAGAGCAGACATGCTCTTTGTGCCCACTTGTTAGATTGATTGAGGTGAGAGCAGTATTTGCTGGTCAGATTTGTTACGCAGTTTCATGTGATACTAGGACGTACAAGCAGAATCAGCAACATTTCACTACAGCTAAGCAAATTTTATGAGTCTTTTTCAGAGGTTGAGCAAGAATATAATAAAGAATATATCATGAAAACAGCAAGATCTTTGAAAAAAAAAGTTGAAAAAAAAATATGTTGTCGGCACCAACATCTACTTGAGAGGGAAATAATGCAAATTGTTTTTATTTCAGCCCGAAGGACATGAATACCCCTTGGCCTCTCTTGCCTGCTGTGTGGTATTAGTCTTGCAATGTGATCACTCCTTTCTTTTTTCTTTAAGTCAGTTTTGTTTGTTGTAACTACGCTGAAACCTGAGGGTGAAAATATTCAGTTAGGAAAGCATATGTGCTATTTTGCCGTGCTCACACACCCATGAGACCTGTTTCCTAGCAGAGCAGCTGTTTTCACTGTGTGAGGTACAGTGAGATAAGCAAAAAAATTCATAAATTCCTCTGCCCTGCCCTGATTCCATCTTATGGAATTGAGAAGTCTTTGCTCATCCTGGAGTAGAAAGACTTGCTAGCAGATTCTCCCTCCTCCCTTAGGACAGGCAGCAAGCCACCCTCAGAGGCAAGCTGCTTTTTGCTCAAGCACTCTGTGTCCTGATCTGTTCATGCAAACTGCTCTGGATTTGCAAGCTCCCTTTTCTACCTGCCAAGAGTTTTCTGGGCTGTCACTTTTTGTCTCTGCGTGCTGTGCTCATTGTAGCCAAAATAAATACCTCTGCACTCAATACAGTTCCCCAGTTACTGAATGCAATCCAGTAAGCATGAATTCAAAGAGTGTGCAGCCCTCCACATTGGGAGCATGGTTGTTTGTAGCACATCAGCCTGAAATAATATTGCATGTATTTGTCTTGGGATAATTGCAGTATGTTCTTCAGCGGAATGACTGAGCAGAGACTAGAGGTAGAACCATATGATCAGGGGAAGCATCTCTTTCCCACACTTACAAGAGAACACCTTTTTAACACTTCTCCCCAGCCTGAATAGGAGGATTGGAATAGGAAATTGAGCCTCTTCATTTCTCCCCATAAGGAGCTGCTCTCTCCTCTTCATACAATCTCCAGTTTGACAGAACTTGTAATATCAAAAACTACCAAGCTGCTGACTTCTGGCCCACAGAGCATTTGGTATCTCCCATAAATGGACCATATCCCCTTCCCTTGAAGCCTTTCCAAACCATGGCCTTTTTACTGTAGCGATTGCACTGTTCTCTGCAGGTTGCTGTGTGGAATCCAGTCATTCTGTCTATCAAAAGTGACTCCTTAGTTGCAGGGAATAGTCTCAGTATTCCCACCACAGTGTTTTGTGGAAGTGTGCATAATATTTCCGATGGGGATTTTGGGCTAGGAAATTTGGTTGTCAAGGTTCAGCCCTCGCAGCATGGAAACAGTATAAAAGAGAACCCCTGAATATGTGCAGAAGGTCTTTCTCTTGTGGTGAGTAAAGCATAGCAAGCTTGTACACACATGGAATTAATCGGAAGGGCTTTCAGGCCGTTCAACAAGTAAGCTTATACATAAGCTTCCCAGCTCTCGGAGAGTAATCAGAGCGGATCAGAAATAGGCATACGCTCATTTGTCTGTAGGGCCAGCATATGGTCCAAAGTTCAAACTCTCTTACTAAGGATTCATTGAGTGGAAGGGATGGGCCTAGAAATTTAGGGTAGTTCCTACATGAAACCTATGTAAAAATAAAGTTTTATTTAGCTATGAGGCCAAACCTGTACTTGACATTTATCCTCCCCCATTTCAAGAATTAATTTGGAGGTGTGCCTTCAGTACTTGATTATCGGTGGCATTCTTTCATTTGTGGTTCGGACAGCGGTGGGGGTGGGTGGGAGTGAGTGTGCAATCCAGCTTAACTGGCTATTTTTGTGGGGTGACAAAGGTGGCAAAGAAAAAGGCAAGGCCTTGCTAGGTTTCTGTTGAGAAGAAAAAAAACCCAGTGACCTTGCAGGTCTCCTTCAGCAGTGGCAGATGAATGTTTGTCAAGGGATTTGTTCTTCTTTTGCATGTGCAAAGCAAGAAGATTCAGTTAAGAAAGCTCTAGACCAGCTGGTATCCAAGCAGGTACCTAGTAGCCACAGGTGTCAAGGAATGGTAAGCAGAGAAGCAAGTTGGCTGGTGGAACGAGACTGGAGCACTCCATCCTATCTTTGCACACAGCATATAAGCTAGGTCGGCTGCCACATAAGGAAGCCCCGGCTTCTGCAGACAGCATAAAAACGCAGGAGGCCGTTGTGGAGGGAGGAGGCATTCTCTGCACCTCCTCTGCTAGCTCTCAGCAGGCTAGCAAAAGGTTGTATAAGCTAATCACTTTTGTAGGCTTATTTATGAGGCTGGGCTAGACCTTCATGGTTGTCCCCTTCATTTTTGCGAGGTTGCAAACATACACTAAGAGTAAGCCCCACTGAGTCCAGCAGAAATGGCTTTTGAGTAAATATGTCTTGGAATGCAGTGTAATTGCACATCATCCACAATGTCTGTATAAGAGAAAGCACTTGTACTTAGTGATACTTAGAATAGGAAGTTTTGGATTTGTGAGTTGGTGTAACATAATAGTGAAAGCACAAGCCAGCCCAAATCTCAGATCCGCCTTTTTGTTCCTTCCCGTGTAATATGGAATCCTTACTTCCCTACCCTGAAAGACTGTTTTAAGGATAGAGCAAACACACTGCAGCAGCCATGGAGTTATTTATATGTGGGTATGTATTTTAAGTTTTCTTTGGGTGGTGTGTTCTTACCTAATTCTGCTTCTTAGCTTCAGGTTTTCAGAAAAGAATGTGGGATCAGCAGAATGGTGTAGAATTTGAGGTTATGTGACCAGTATTACCTGTAGATCTAAGCAGTGGTCACAGAATGCAAAAGCTGCACTTACATCTTTTACATTCATTACTGCAAATGTCTTTGTTACAGATTATGATGATGGATTTTCTATGAAACACACTGCTACCGCCCGTTTTCAGAGGAACCACCGCTTGATTAGTGAAATCCTGAGTGAAAGTGTGGTTCCTGATGTTCGCTCAGTGGTCACCACAGCAAGGATGCAAGTTCTCAAGCGTCAGGTTCAGTCCTTAATGGTTCACCAGGTAATGTTTGGGTATCTGAACACTATTAATAAATGTAAATTGTCCTTGGAAAGGGTTTGTATATGAGTGAGATCCTGTGCCTACACTGGGTCAGTTTCTGCCTGATACAAGCCACCCATATTGTGTTATGGCAGGTCCAGAACCATTAGATAGGTCACCATTTACCATTTCAAATCAATGCACCACCATTTGCTTCTGCATCTGTAGCTTTGGAAGCATGGTGAAAATTCTTTTGTAAGAGAGCTCTAGCCTCTTCTCCCAGAAAAGAGGTTGTAAAAGGTACAACAGTTTAAAACTGGGTTGAAACCTGTTTGAAATGAACAGCGATACTAGGCATACTGAAAGTGGTGTAAGACCACCCCCTGCCCCCACTGCCCAAACTGGCTTGTAGTGACCAGACATTTGTTGGAAACAGGATCCTGAACTAGATGTACCTTTGGTTATCTCCAGAAGGACTCTTGTATCCTCTTGTAGAGTAGAATAATTAAGACATAGGTACTTTCCCTAAGCCCTTGGAATGTCGTAAATTGTGAGTCAAAATATCATGCTAAAGTGCCATCTACCAAAGCCAGAAGCTGCCAAATTACTAGAAGCTTCAAAAAGCACATATAATTCTGTTTGAGCCATGAGGGAAGAATCTGAAAATCACAGGAGGATTCTTACGGCCAGTTAAATTGTCACAACTCTTCTTTGGGCTGGTTATTAACCAAAACCTAGGCGCAGGAGGAGAAAATGCTGGATGTGGTGGTGTGGAACACAAAGTCTGCAAATTAGAAAACCCTTGGGATGGAATGACTTTCAATTATGGTTTTATATATTGCTTCCCCTTATCCCTTTATTATAAGAGAAGATTATTGTGCTGTTTATTCTAGCTCTTAACAGATGTATGCACACTTTTATTCCCCTGAGCTACAAGTTCTTGAAGGTGGGGGAAAAAATCTTGCTATAATCTCGAGTGTGTTTGAATTAAGCATTCTGGGATATCCTCCAAGCCACATGATGCACACATGCTAAGCATATATCTCCGTTTGCCCACAGAACTTACCTCTCTCACACATACTTTCAGAGGGGCAAGGTCCACTATTCAGTGCTTCAGATGGTATCCGTTGGGAGAACTAATTTAATAAGAGGTGTGAAGTAACTCTTCAAATATTCCTGTACAATCTCTGCTCTGTAACAAGTGAAATAATAAATGAATCTGGGAACCACTTATGTCAGAGGCTCAGCAGTTTCTCATTAGCTTGAAAATGCCAGAGAGTATTTTTTCTACATATATCATTTTACCTAGTATGTGGCTAAATGTTCTCTTCACAAAATACAGAGTACAGGCAAATGGCACACATCCCAAAATTATTCCCTCAAATAAAGCAGTATATACTTTGCACTAATGTGTTTGTTACAACCTTGTATTCACTGTGTGTTGTAATTTCTCCCCACATACAGCGGAAACTAGAAGCTGAACTCCTACAGATAGAAGAGCGCCACCAGGACAAGAAGAGGAAATTCTTGGAGAGTACAGAATCCTTCAACAACGAGTTGAAGAGGGTATGGTTCTCCAGAGTTGTTCCACTTGTGCCTCCATGTGCAGTCCAGGCAGAAAGAGGATGTGTGTGTTGGGCCTGATCCTTGATTCTTCAGAGCTGAGGTCAGGGAGAAGTGAAGCAATGGCCTGCTGCCATTGCATTTTTACGCTTTCTACTAGAGAGCCTCGAGGCCAGTGGTCTCTTTTATCTATAAATAGTGGGCAAGCCCACGGCCAATCTAGAATTAATTTCCTTTGAAGAAGGAATTTTGATACCCTTTGTCAACATTTTGTCTCCCACTATGTAGACTGGGAGAGAACAGTAAGAACAGCAGCCAGCTCAAGCAGTGCTAGTTCCAAGGTAAAATACATGGAGGCCAAAGAGTTTGCAGCGCTTTCTTCTAAGGTCTTAAATTCTCACTGAGGTTATAAACCTCTGTGTGGATCATACCATGTCAGACTGCAGGTTGGTTAGCAGACTCAAATGACTGAATACACCTCTTAATGGAAACTCTTATATCAAGAAAACCATTTCGGATTAGCGTTCTTCCTGACAGGTGCCTTTGCTATATGCAGGAACCGCTTTTTCACTTATCAAGAAGGATTCCATCACCTGAGTCTCTGTCTTTTGTCTGTGGCCCAGACACAGGTTATCACTTCAGTGACATCTAGGCCCACCTCAGCTTGTGGCGTAGAGCACAGCTCTCAGGAATATATTAGTTGTGGAATGAGCAAGATAGCTTATTCTCTTCTCAGATGTTTGAGATGGACTCAGCAGGGTTATTTACAATATTGGTGACTATTTACTTTTGCCCCAGGCCTACATCTTTAACCCCTGTATGAAGAACTGACAAATTGCATGCCCATAGTGCTGGCCAGGCCACTTCCATTGGTGGGAAAGATGCTTGAATA
Organism: Varanus komodoensis; assembly: GCF_004798865.1. Lineage (NCBI taxonomy): Eukaryota > Metazoa > Chordata > Lepidosauria > Squamata > Varanidae > Varanus > Varanus komodoensis. The sequence continues at coordinate 4,823,715 of NW_025336088.1, read as the reverse complement.
AGGAGAGCGAATTCAGTTTCATGCATGTGTCTTGCCCTGACTAGGAAAAGTAGGACTCACAACCCTGCTTACGGAGTTCCACTCTGGCTGCTGAAGCATTCTACTTAATGCTTAATTTGGGAAAGTCAAATGGGGAAAACTTAATTTGGGAAAGTCAAGCTGGCTCATGTACATTATTATAAAAACTTCCTCATAAAAGTGGCATATATTTTTATTAAAAACCCTGTTATTTTAAAAAGTCATTTTTCTGGCTTAATGCAGCAGGGACATGTTCTTATGGAAAATTATTCTGAAGTTCCACTTTTTATGAATAAGTCAAATTTCTAAAATCTGATGAAGCATATTAAAATTTGTTCTTACCATAAACTATAGTTAAATCAGGTGGGTTTTGTCATCTGTATTCTGAGTCACATAGCACTGCTTGTTTCGCACAGTATATACCCAGTCATTGTAGGCATGGGTACTTATCTCATATGTGTGGTGGTACTCTCAAGTCTCCATCATGAATCCATTTGCTCCAGAATCTCTTCACTGCTCTGAAATGTGTGTAGACTTGGAGTGGTATATGAATTGTCAGTTCAGTTCAGAACTGAATACAGTTCAGCCAAGGGCAAGCATTGTTTTCACTCCAAGGGCAAGCCATAATGGTACAGGTCAGAGGCGGTGAATATAGCAGTGGCAAAGCCCAAAGGACCATAGCCCACTGACTTTGCTGAAATGGTGCTGGTCCGGTTCTAGGCAATGCCTAGACAGGAGACCACCTAGAAATTCTGCAGGTGCCATCTTACCTTGATTGAAGATAGGCTATAACTATTTAAATAAATAAATAAATGTTTGTCTGTATTTATTGATTTATAAATAATTGCCAAAGTATTTATTGATTGTATCTTAAATCCGCCCTATAACCAATACTCTTTTTGCACACAAGTATAGGTTGGGTTACTTACTTGAGAGTAACCTCATTGAACTCAGTGGGAATTGCCTCTGAGTAAAGGATTATACTAAAAGAAGAAGATGATGATGATTGCTACTACTGTGCTCATCTAGGACTCCTTATTGTATGTGCTGCTTCTAAGTAAAAACATTCCTCAGAAAAAAGGGGTTTGCCTACAGGTTTGAATATTATGCCACATTGAGAGACCATCTTTGAACTAATAGAAGAGGCATGTTATGAGAACAATTATTGTATGTTCACCCCTTGTTATTATCCAGCCTAATTCCTTTGAAATGGTCCAGAAAAAAACTAGAACTGCAGATCATTTCCATGTGCACAAACATGCAAATCTTTAGAAATGTTTGTGAGGCCCTCAAGATTTGCTTAGACATTGGAAGGCATTAGAAGTTTAATGTTTTAAAAAGCAAGTTTCTAGCCATCATGGTGCACTTTCGAAATTCTCTCTGCAGGTTGAAAGCACAGCTTGAATCTGTACCACACTTTATAATGGTCTAAGAGGTCCACATGCATTATTTTGATAGTCCTCACAGTTAACCACTAAGGCAGAAGCAGAAGGTGGATCACTGGCCAATTTCCACTGAACTGAATATTAAGCAGTTTCTTTGTATTTACCCTGTGCTAGAGACTGTGGTAAGAGAAGACCCACTGAGCCACCTCTGGTCAGGTTTGAGGGGGGTTAACTAGTGCTGCTGTTTGCTGGGATTTTTGCAAAGAATACTGGATCAGATGATCATCTTGGTCTGATCCAGCATAACAAAATTCTTAGGTAAGGCTCAAGATTACAGTAGGTGGATGAGTCATGGCTTGGATATTGAGAATCAATATATATAACAGAAAAACTAAGAAAATGGCTGGCAGAAGGCCACCTAGCAAATTCATGATCAAGACGAGATTTGAACTCTATTGTTGCTAGTCATCAAGTCATGTCTGACCCATTGTGACCCCATGGACAACATTCCTCCAGGCCTTGCTGTCCTCCACTATCCCCCGGAGTCCACTTAAGCTCATGTGAACTCTATTAGGATGATAAAATAACTGGACAAAAGTGCTGGATTCCAAAGTGAGATTTTTTTTTTCTCCTTTTACCCCTAGCTGTGTAGCCTGAAAGTAGAGGTGGATATGGAGAAAATCGTTGCGGAAATTGCTCAGGCTGAGGAGCAGGCCCGAAAGCGGCAGGAGGAGAGGGAGAAAGAAGCTGCAGAGCAAGCAGAGCGCCATCAGAACAGCATAGGCGCTGAGGAGGAGCAAGCTGCTGGCAAGGCGGAAGAGAAGAAAGAAGAGGGAACTGCACCCATAGAAACAGGTACATGCTTTCGCAAAGCCAGCGTTAGGCTTTTCTCGAAGAAGCTACAGTGGGGAAGTGAAGGCAGGAGAATGTGGTCTTAATTTTTTATTTAATCATTATTGAAAAAGGATTTGAAGTCTGCATCAAATAATATCTTTTGATATATCTGATTTTAAGAGTGTACTTTTCATACATTCCGCCTAGCCAGCTAAGATCCTCTGGGGATAATCTTCTGAAGTCAGATTAATGTCAGCTACCCAGAACACTTTCTCATTGGTTGCTCCTAAACTGCGGAATGGTTTGCTGGGCGAGATGCATCTGATTTTCCAAATTACCACCTTTAAAAGGAAGTTAAAAACGTATCTGTTTCAGCAGGCTTCCCAGATTAGTTCTCAAGTCATTTTGTGAGCCCTTTAATTTATCTCTACATTTACATGAGTGCATCTAATCTCACTTGCCCCCCCAGAGAAGAGTTTTATAACTGGTTTTAAATATTTCTGTCTTCCTCTGGAAAGGTATTCTTTACAAATAACTTGGGTAACTGCTATCTTTCCAGAAGGTCACTGAAAGAAAGTGACATAATGTCTGACAAGACAGATGTGAGGAACACTGAATTCGACATTGATTTAATAACCAGGGCTTTGTGGATTTTGCTACATCTTATAACATAACTAGAATATACACCTTATGATGCCAGAGAACATGTGTGGTGCAGTGGTTAAGAGTGCAGAACTGAGACTCGGGAGATCTGGGTTCTAGCCCCACTTAGTCCACTGGGTGAGTTTGGGCCAGTCACAGACTCTCAGCCCAAGCTACCTCACAGGGTTGTTGTTGTGAGGATAAGATTGAGAAGAGGAGGAGGATATAAGCCACCTTGAGTTCCTTGAAAGGAAAAAAATGGTGGGATATAAATATAATATAAATAAACAATGCAACTCTTTGGTAACAAAAGGGGGAACAACAAATTTAAATAGCTATAACTTTGTGATTTAAATGTCCAGCAAACAGACAAAGCAGGAGCTCTTGCTGAAATGCCCAAAGGGGGAAACATTTTCCACTTTGTCATCTATGTCTTTGTTTTCATCCTGTGGAGCTGCTCCAGAGCAGCTGGTTGCTCATCTAGGAACACCATGTATGTCCTTTCTCTAAGTTCCCACCATCAATCCAGGAGAAAAACTTTCTCAATCAAAGGCAGAATTAAAAAATCACACTTAGCTTAGTGACTTGCTTTCTGCATTGGAAATACGCACAGAGTCTGCTACATCCTTGAAGCATAGGCTCCAGAAAAGCCATGAAAAATTAGGGACCCTGCCCTTTCAATCACAGGATGTACTTGTACTGCCAGGCATTTACCCAGATTGACTCTATGAAACACATTGTTAGCAAATTTTCCACTTAACATTTTCTGCGGACCAGAAAGGCCCTTGTGCCTTCCCAGCACCCTGCATGTGTTCACAGCTTAATTGGAGTTAGGAAGGGAGGAGAGAACTGGGCAATTACCTGTGTTGCCAAATTGGCAGGAATGATCAAGTACATTTAGTAATTTCTTCCATCCCAGACTGTATTAAAAACTAGTTCCCCTGCTAATTCTGTCCATTGCTTTCATTCTACGTGCCTCTCAAGTTGTATCGCCTTTCTTTGATCAAGGGCATTCAAGGGGCAGGAATTATTTTGTGTTTATATGAAAAGAAATACTTTGGGTGAGGCTTGCAAAGTGTGTACTCATTGCTGTGTCTTCCCTATTGCATTAATCATCACATGTATTCCCTCATCCCAACACTACCAGCTCCTCCAACTCTTCCACACCTCTTCCCAACAAGAATTCATAGCCAGCTCTTTTTCCTAAGCCCTTGTGCTGGAAGTTGAACTTCTGAACTTTCAAAATACCCATGAGTATTACATGATGCCGCAACTTATTTCAAAGGTGTGAAAATGTGGCCGGAAGCTATGGAATTTTCAAACATTGTAGGTGGAACTTACCTCAGGGAGTTTGGGTGAGTGGAGGTGACAACTGTTACCTGCATTTTCTGCTTTGACATCTGATCTAAGCCTCAGATGTCCATAGTAACTTCCATACCATTACTGAATTTGACTTGACTTTTGCGTATGGAATAGTATTATATCCCCTAAGCTTTAGGGGTAGTGTGGGATGAAACCATTCAGATGTTGACACAAGATCTCCATTAACTAGGCCACAATTTGATAGAAAATTGATAACAATTTTAAAGATAAGACCATCTTACTTTGTTTTCCTTTTGTCCATGCAATTCATTATTTAAACTCTCTGCATGCTGTTGTTAAGCCTGAAAAGCTTTCCGATAGAACTCAGGTTAACAACAAAAGTATCTAATTGACATAATAAACTGTTTCTATGGCAGAGGAACCTCCCCCTGAAGAACCTATTGAAAACCAGCAAAACGGTGAAGGGACATCCACACCAGAAGACAAAGAGAGTGGACAAGAAGGGGTTGAGAGCATGGCAGAGGAAGGAACAAGTGACAGCAACACTGGTTCAGAAAGCAACAGTGCCATGGTTGAAGAACCACCAACTGATCCAGGAGCTCCAGAAGACCCTGAAAAAAAAGAATAAATATACAGCTGTGTCTTTCCATGTATCTCTGGCTAAAACTATTAGCAGCATGGGAAAGACTTGTATGGAAATTGGTGTCCTTTTTTTGTTGTTTTTGTTTTTGTTTTATATGTTAGCAGCCACCTAACAACTGTTTGTACCTTGTGTGATGCTGATGAGTACAAATGTCCAGGAATGAGCAATGACTTCTGGGTGATCATTTGGCATAAAGCCAGTTCCCAGCTTTCACTGCATTGCATTTCATCCACAATAGGGGCATCATGGCTCAAGGAAACAGTTTTGTTTTATTATTTGCTATTTTCTCCCCTATGCCCCTTTTCCAAGGAAATGTTACAGAGCGCTGAAGAAGAGACTATATCTCAGAAAAGCTCCCTCTTCTCAGGAACTAAAAGCTTAGAATCCGGTTATTATGGTGCAAGTTTCCCAAACCTTAGTCTCCCTCTTCCACATTATTAAAGAGTGCATCTGGAACCCATATTCCAAAGTTAGCTCCTGCCAAACATAACCGTTTTTCTAATTTCTGTGAAAACCACAAGTTTCTTCCCACAGAATTAAATTGCCATTTATTTTTACGAAGAAAGGAAGTTTCTTGCTTCCACTTGGGCTAAAACTACAGCACTGAGATTCAAAAATCCTGTTTTCTTCCTCTTTCTCCAGAATAGTATTTTAAAGTGTTTCTTGTATTTCCCCTGATTTTTTGAATATATTAGTGGTGTTGTTACACATGTACTTACTGAAAATTTGTATGAAAAATCATAGTCTTAACATCCCCCTTTTCAGGATCTATTAAGACAAAAGAAGCTGCAGTGCTGGAATATTAAGTATAAGCATTGAAAGCAAACACTGATTATAAGCATTTCAGATCTCTGCAGTTTAAAACCACAAATACTTTAAGCAAAGATTTGCTGTCTAGATCTGTTCTTCCTCTCTGCACTAATAGTATCTCCCATGCACAGACAAAAAGAACGCAGTTTCTCTCAAGAGAATGCAGTTTCTTTCACAGCCAGATTATGAGAGCTGCGCTCCCAACGTCTGGTGGAGTGGGGGCCAGGTGGGGAAATGCTGCTTTACCCTATTTTTACCAAAAATGTGATTGTGTCATGTGGCTTCATGACATCTTGGGGCCTTTTCTCCCCTTTGGATGCTTTTTAATGCCTTTGTGGAGAATAACTTGTAAAAGTGTGGTGGAACACAATCCAAGGCAATTCCTTCACCCTTGTCAAAAATTTTCACCTTCTATGGCACACCACACTACATGAGCATCATGCAAAGTTTCTTTCAAATGGTTCTGAGCTGAAATGAATTCTGCAAACTTTTTTCACCATCACTAACTAATTTGTTTTAGACAAGCTATCTAAGAATGTTGTTTCAGTGTTGTCATCTACCCTTGTCTCCTCAGAGAATTTTTTTAAAGTGTAGATTTAATCAAAAGCATCCAGTTTTGCAAATGTCTCATAATCCATCAGCTGCTTATGGATTTGTAGTGAGTTTGGGGGGTTGCTTTTGTTTTGTTTTGTTTTTACTTCCTTTGGCCTATTTTAAATAGTCTTTGATGTAATAAACTAAAATGTGGTTTTTTAAAAAAAAATGAGGCTGTCATATTCTGAACTGGTTGTAAAGTCCTACTTTCCTACATAGAGGGGAAATAAAAATTTCCACAGGGATGCCAGCAATAAAAAAATCAGGACTCCTTCCAGTTTAAAATAAGCCCACTCTGCTGATCCTAATACACCATCAGGCATGAATGTGGAGGGCTCAGCGACTAGCAGCCCCGTGAATGGGGATGCACAACCTCACATTTTTCAAATGCTTCCAGCTGGCTCAATCGGACACAAACAGGCATCCTAATTTTGACTGAGCGAAAACCGCCCACATTTTTCTTCGCATTGGAAAGCATCTTCTTTTTCATTTTTCTCAAAACCAGTGGGAATATTTGCCAGTGTGTACCCATATCCTTTTCTTGCTGCCTCTCTTAGCTGGTTTTGTTGTAAGCCATCCAGAGACGAAAGCATATCCTAAATAAATAAATTTTGTTTGCCCTCCACATTAAGGGTGCCATTGAAGAGCCAAAAGTGACTAGCTGTGTAGTATCATGATTTGTCTTAATGTTCCTCACTTTGAGGAAGCAGGGGCTAGAAGTGGTAGCAGATAAGGAAAGCAACAGCAGTGGACGGGCCTTTTGACAAGTTAAGAACTCTCGCAAAGGGATTGGGGAGAAAGATTTCAACTGCCATGAAAGCACTACTTCGTTCCAAAAAACAAAAGAAATTCAGGACAACCTTCAGCACGACACACATTTGGATCTACAGAAGCAGGCCTCTGCATCAAGACCTACTTCGTTGGATCGCAGTGACTCAACTTTTACCTGATAATTAATGCATCTAAGTTAGGCATTCCCAGAAGTTCAACTACAGCTGGGGGAATGGTTCGGAGCATGAGCCATGCATGGAAGGGCAACCTCTGGTCTCTGTCATCCAACAGTTGGGTTCTGCAGCTGCACAGACTGCATCTCAGAAAGCTGCTGTCCTTTTATTTCCGCATAGCCTTAGGAATGGACAAGCACCAATCCGTTGTTTTTCAGAGCCACAGGTGCAAAACTTGAGGTTTTCTTTTGGGAAAAAATTGTGTGCTTGAATGTTTTAAGTAACAAAAAGTTATGGCCTCATGTAACTGACATCATTGCTTGACTTCTCAAATATAAGATCCAATTTAGCAATTTCGCTTCACTGATTTTCTTGTTTAATTTCCAAGTTTTTCCCCCAAGGAGCCCAAGGCTTTACATGATTCTCCCTCCTCCATTTCTTAAACTTTAAGCAGAGAAAGGATGACAGAGCCAAGGTTCCCTCACCCAAGCTTGGTTCTGAGTAAAGATTTGATCTGACACACTAACCCAGCTTTCCCCAGTGCTAGACCTTCCAAATAGTTTGGCCTACATCATCCCTGGTCATTAATCGTACTAGCTTGGTTGTTGGGTATTGCAGACGACCATCTTGGAGGAGTCCGGTTAGGGAAAGCTGCTCCAAGCATTGCACCATACTGAATCGCTACATCTGTTAATTGTGGCAGCCAGAACTTGTTTCTTGGAATGCATCCATTGTTTCTAGCAGAAACTTCTGCAAGTTTTCAGTCCGAACTCCACAGTTTTGCACACCTGCTCCTTGGCAGTAGGGTGCGGAGTAAATGATTTTCCATAAGTGCCTGCGGTAACTTTGAGAGCTTGTGTGTTCTTTGAAACTCCAGGCGGACTTGGCTGCTGGAGACAATTTAAATCCATAAATCAAAGCTTCATTAATGCTTTCTCCACCCAAGGCACAGATTGTCTTGTTCCAGCATGACTTTGGTTTATCCTCTTTTCTCTCCAACCCTGAGTACACTAGAATGTCATATTTCCTACTTTCAAAAAAACCTTCAGTTAGGATCTAGATGCAATACTCTTGGGTAACTCCAGACTTGTCAAAAAGGATCCAATTCGGTGGAAGGGAATTAAGAACAAATAACAAATTTGCATGTAATCCTCTTGCATGGAATCCAAGGAATGGCTCTTCATTAACATTCACATGATGTTGTTAGAGCTGAAACTGGTTATGTTAAATTGACCAAGATCAAAGTGGAGATGCACATGGGAAACTCTGCAGAGGGTTGTATATCTAAATGGAGGGAGCAAGAGAGCGAGAGAACGCTGCTTGTGTTCTTGGCTCCATTTCTGCCTACACTTCTCTCCCAAGAGAAAGATATTGCAGTGGTTCTCCCACTAACACTGAGGCACAATTACCATGTCACGTGGCATCATGATGGTCCAAGTTCCACCACCATCATTCAAACGATTCCCCAGATAGCTGACAGAGCCGGCTTGGCTTCTTCTGCAGGCCAGGGCTTGATGCATAGCCAGCAACACTTAGGTAAGAATTTAGATGAGGAACGTTTTCTTTTCACATTTCAGTCTCTTAGCCACTATTATTCTTCACTAGCCCTTTAGGCAGGCTCATAAAGTTACTGAGATTGCGTCCCTGAAACCCCCAAGGCTCACGATTGTTGTGGGGGAAAGTTCTAAGACTTGGTGGGAAACAATGTAATGGCAATGCTAGTCAAGCATGAAAGTGAGGGCTGGGTATTCCAGAATGGCTCATGGGATGTATGGGACTGAGGCACTTTGACAGGGGAGAGGGGCAGTGCAGCAGGGAGCCCCTTTGGCTCATGTCAAAGGAAGGAGCTGGTATTGTTCCTGATCTGGGCCAATATGAGTACAAAACTTCTCAAATGGACACTCTGTCACAAGCAGGTTTAGGGTGCAGCGCATAATGGAGTAGAGTGAAATTCCAGCAAGGAATTTAAATGTAAGCTGTTCTGAACTTCCAGAAGAGGGTGGGATATGTTTGCTCTTCCATTTAAAAACATGCGGACATCCTTTGCTGCACTAAGTGACTACACCTGCCATCATCTCTGCTCATTGTTCAACCTAGCTAGGTCTGGTGAGAACTGGGAGTCCAGCAGAATCTGGGAGGCCCCAGGGTCCCACCCAATCTGCAATAAACA
>NW_025336088.1:4810188-4814252 GCF_004798865.1 Varanus komodoensis | reverse complement strand
AAGGCATCATTACAATTTAATAATAAAAAGCCAGGCTATGAACAGACATGACAATTGGGGTGGAGTGGGGGATGCGGGGAAGAGAAATTAAGACAAAATGTGCATTCTTCGGTTCTAAAATTAGCTGTAACATTGCATCTTTCTCTCCAAGATGGTGGAAACAATATATAGAAGAGCTATACAGAAGAAATAAAAAGATGACAAATTCCTTCACAGAGAAATCCTGTGAGGAAGAACCTGCAATGTTAGAAGGTGAAGTGAAAGCAGTTCTGAGCCCTGGGAAGGAATAACACACCTGGAGTAGATAAGGTACCGGTACAACTATTCCAAGCTGCTGAGACTGAACTAGTCTAAATCTTAACAAAAATATGCCAACAAATATGGAGAACAAAATAAAGGCCCACTGTCTGGGTATGTTCAATAGATAGATAAACTTTATTGCAGTCAAAAATCAGCTCCATTCAGGAAATGTTCAGTATACATTCCAGTCCCCAAGAAGGGGAAAGGGGGCAAAAGAGTGCAGCAACCGTAAGTCCATTTGCGTTAATTTCCCATGCAAGCAAAGTGATGCTCAAAGTGTCGCAACAAGGAATTTTGCCCTATATGGAGTAAGAAATGCCTGATGTTCAAGCTGGATTCTGAAAAACAAGACGTTCCTATTGTAAATATACATTGGCTACTGGAGTGAAGGTTTTGACTGTGTGGATCACAAGAAACTATGGATGGTCTTGAAAGAAATGGGTGTGCCTCAGGACTTGATTGTCCTGATGGGTAACCTGTAGCACGAACAAGAAGCTACAGTCAGGACAGAATATGGAGAAACTGAACCGTTTCCTATAGACAGTGGTGTCCGACAAAGTGCCTGGCTGTTCTGCCTGCACACAGAACATATAAGGAAAGAGGGATTAGAATCAGGGGGAAAATGAATGAAAATTGGTGGCAGCTCCAGCACTCATTTAAGATATGCAGATGATACCATATTGCTGGCAGAGAGGCAACCATGGAGTAAAAGAATTCCTAATGAAAGTGAAAGAAGAAAGTGCAAAAACCGGACTGCAGTTGAACATTAATTTAAAAAACACACCTCGTGACCACAGATGACTTGCACATCTTCAACGCCAACCAACTGAAACTGTGAAAGATCATGCAAACCCTGGCTCAGTGATCAATTCAGAGGGAGAGTGCAGCCAAGAAATCTGAGGAAGAATGAAATTTTGGAAGGGCAGCAATGAAGGAACTAGAAAAGAACATCAAGTGCAAGGAGATCAAGGCTAAGATCATCCGCAATATTGCATGCTTGATCACTCCATATAGGTGCGAAAGCTGACAGTGAAGAAAACTGATGGAAAGAAAATGGATGTCTTTGAAACATGGTGCTTTAGAAGAGCTTTGAGAATTCTCTGGACTAACAGAAATACATGCAAATGCCTCCTAGATCTAATCAAGCCAGCACTTTCCCTGGAAGCAAACATGATGAAACTGAAGCTGTCACACTTTGCCACATCATGAGAAGGCAACCATGCCAGGGAAAGCTGAAGGCAGAAGGAGAGGAAGATCAACTGTGAGCTGGATCGATTCCCTAAAGGAAGCCACAGCCCTGAGCTCACCGGAGCTGAGCAGGGCTGCCAAGGAGCGCATTCGTTCATCTGACTGCTGCAAGTCAGGGATGACTTGATGGCACTTAAAAATAAGACAGTTTGACCATCTGTTTGAACAGAAATGTGTCCTGTTTCTGGCTCCAGAATATTAATTGGCCCATTTGCTGGAGAGGATCTCTGAAAAAGACAAGTGCCTTTCTTCTATTGCTGTCACTACTGACTGCCCACCTTGTTTCTGGTGTGAGAGGTGTAAAGAAATGCAGCAGTTAAAAAATCTAGAAGCCCAACAATGTTATCCCCTCCCCACTCCACCCCTCAGTTGCTTACATCTGACAGACTGGATTTATGCTGGGCCTTATTTGGTCAGAGTCTGAGAACCTGTTTTCAGAACTGCTCTTGAAACCTAGAAACAAACGGTTTTAGTTTAACATGTACAAAATACCTGTCCTTGCTATTAAATAGCAACACAACTACTCTATGCACCTGGAACTGGGACAAAAGACTTCCACGTTGGATGGGATGGCTGCTTTTTGTGAAGAAAATGGATATCCATTTATACTGTTTTTGCATAACACACTCGGCAAGGTTTACAAATAGTATCTTAATCAAACATTGAGTCCTTTTGTTTTGTTTTCTAAATAAACCTAATACAAAGAAAAACTAAAAACTACATCAATCAACGGAAACATCGAACCTACTGGGTCAACCCCCCACATTTTTTCTTTTTATGTTAACTTATGAACATATTTAAATCTATGCGAAGCCCCGTTTCTCTAGCCAATAATTAAAAGAGTCCCAAGTTTGATAGAAGACATTGAGTCCTTTTGTAACCACCAGATTTGCTTTGCCTGCTTGGAGGCTCAGCACCCTTTGCAAGGAAGAATACTGTGAAATTTGGAATTGTGTGTACCTCACAACTGGCAGAATGTTTTGAGCAGATTGGACTGGGCCGATCCAGAGCTAGAAGCATCTCATATAGAGCTGAATGCACTGCGGGCTCAGAAATTCTCACCTTTCCAGGTCCTCTGCCTGATTCCTCCCACTCTGTGACTCTGGCAGTGGATGTTTGGTGCTTGGGAAGGGGCCAGGTGACTTTGGGCCAGTCGCTGCCTCACAGCCTAACCTACTTCTCAAGGTTGCTTTTGTTAGGGTAGAATGGAGAGGTAGAGAACCTTGCTAAATCACCTTGAGCTCCTTGTCAGAGGAAGGAAGGGGGTATATAAATGTGATAATAATGTAATGTAATACCTGTCATTAAACTAGAAAAGTGTTTTTCCAAACTTATTTGCATTCTGGGCAAGTATAGGGATGCCTTTGCATAAATTTGTTACCATGAATGTAGTGAGAAATAAGAATGAAAAATCCAGGGCCCTCCCTGGTTTTCCAGAGTTATATAATATGCATGTGTGTCTATACAGGCCTTGTCCTTAGGGCTTACGGATGCGCATGGGTACAAAAGGCGGATTTATTTTGCACACACCACCTCATTCTTAAAGGTGTCTGAGTTGTAACTATTCTATAGCATGTGCAAGCAGATCCATTATGAAATTAGAACATTTGCAGCTTAAAAACAAAACTGAGGAGCAGTTTATTCACAGCTTTTTTTAAGCAGTGAGGGATGGGTTTTGCAGAGTGAATGATTACAACATGCAATAGGTGAAGCAAATCCTTGAGCAATACTTAATGATATTGTCTGTGTGTGGTCAGGACTAGCTCAGGCAATGAGACTTCATGGAGAAATCGGGTTGTAGAAGTTCACCGAAGCCTCTGTTTTCCTCTGCAGCATGTTGGAGGATCTGAGCTTCAAGGCTCTGCTCAGCCACGAAGCTTGGCGGGTGTGCTTGGGCTAGGCGAGGGGTCTCCCAGCGTAAAAAGGTCTTCACAGGCTTGTCGTGGGGAAAAGCGGGGGCAGCAGTCTCAATGCGTGCTCTCTCAAGCTCCATGGAGGAAGCATGGGAGCGCATGAATAGCACGAATAGCTGGCTTTGTGCATAGGCCAGCTGTGTGAGATGAGAGGTACCCTGCCCTTAGCACCCCCCGTGCCCGTGCGCAGGTCTTGCCGCTCACAAACGCTACTGCACTGGTCCTTAGACAGTGGTCCTTTAGTGCCTGAACAAGGCAGTGGCTCAGTAACACATTGCTGTATTTTTACTTGTGATCAAATAAGGTTTGGTGTCTCAAGATTTTAAAAAAACCTAGCCAGCCTTGTGCACCTGAACTTGTGGAGACGGTAGCTGGCTGCTCTCTCCGAGCCAGCGCAGTATCTTGGGGGAGCCCTACAGTCGTGCTTTGCCCATGTGCGCATTACTGAAGGAGCAGCAGGGAGAAAGTGGAAGGGGTGGCCAAGGGGTGAGCCGAGTATGCAGGGATATTATGCAGGGATATTTCAATTATTGCGGCCCGATGATGTGGACAAGGTACTTGGACGAGTACGTCCCACCACTTGCCTATTGGACCCTTGCCCGT